>NW_021680700.1:190599-190942 GCF_001412515.2 Diachasma alloeum
GAGTCGGGTGCGTGAGTAACTCGGTAGTAGCAGTCCCGCTGTGACAGGGACAGGTTCGGAGGGGGATATTTGTCCGCCTTGTACTCAATGTTTCCTTTATGTTTTTCAGTTGATTTATTCGTCGACTAATTAATATTAAGGGCTGAAGCAAAGACTGTTGAATGGAGAATTAAATTCCCTATCCATCAACCCACGTTTCATCCCTTAATCTCTGCAATGAAAAAATTAATATTGCGACGAAAGTCACGGCGCTATAAGAAACCCAATGTTTTCTCGGCGCAGAGTGACTCTCCAATAATTCGCCCGCTAATTAAAAAATCGTCTCTTTCCTCCTAATTAATAT
>NW_021680700.1:191129-191368 GCF_001412515.2 Diachasma alloeum
AAACCAATGCTGTTCGATGGAGAATAAATTTTCCCATCCTTCAACCCCCCTTTCTTTCCTTAATCTCTGTAATAAAAAAATAACAACTGCGACGAAATTCGCGGCGCTATGAAAAACCCAATGTTTTCTCGGCGTAGAGTGACGCCCCATTAATTCGCCCGTTAATTAAAAAATCGTCTCTCCCCTCCTAATTAACATTAAGGAATGAAACCAATGCTGTTCGATGCAGAATTAAATTC
>NW_021680700.1:191503-192127 GCF_001412515.2 Diachasma alloeum
TTCTCGGTGCAGTGACTCCCGACAACTCACCCGCTAACTAAAAAATCGTCTCTTTTCTCCTAATTAATATTAAGGGATAAAACCAATGCTGTACGATGGAGAATTAAATTCCCCATCCTTCAACCCCCGTTTCATTCCTTAATCTCTGTAATAAAAAAATAAAAACTGCGACGAAATTCGCGGCGCTATGAAAAACTCAATGGTTTCTCGGCGCAGTGACTCCCGACAACTCGCCCGCTAATTAAAAAATCGTATCTCTGCTCCTAATTAACATTAAGGAATGAAACCAATGCTGTTCGATGGAGAATTAAATTCCCCATCCATCAACCCCCGTTTCATCTCTTAATCTCTGTAATAAAAAAATAAAAACTGCGACGAAAGTCGCGGCGCTATGAAAAACCTAATGGTTTCTCGGCGCAGTGACTCCCGACAACTCGCCCGCTAATTAAAAAATCGTCTCTCCCCTCCTAATTAACAATAAGGAATGAAACCAATGCTGTTCGATGGAGAATTAAATTCCCCATCCTTCAACCCCCGTTTTATATCTTAATCTCTGTAAAGAAAAAATAAAAACTGCGAAAAAAGTCGCGGCGCTATGAAAAATTCAATGGTTTCTCGGCGCAG
>NW_021680700.1:192159-192541 GCF_001412515.2 Diachasma alloeum
ATTAAGGAATGAAACCAATGCTGTTCGATGGAGAATTAAATTCCCCATCCTTCAACCCGCGTTTCATTCCTTAATCTCTGTAATTAAAAAACAAAAACTGCCACGAAAGTCGCGGCGCTATGAAAAACACAATGGTTTCTAGACGCAGAGCGCTTCCCAATTAATTCGCCCGCTAATTAAAAAATCGTCTCTTTCCTCCTAATTAATATTCAGGAATGAAACTAATGCTGTTCGATGGAGAATTAAATTCTCCATCCTTCAACCCCGGCTTCATTCCTTAATCTCTCTAATAAAAAAATTGAAACTGCGACGAAAATCGCGGCGCTATGAAAAACCCAACGGTTTCTCGGCGCAGTGACTCCCGACAACTCGCCCGCTAATT
>NW_021680700.1:195418-199090 GCF_001412515.2 Diachasma alloeum
CTGCGCCGAGAAACCATTGAGTTTTTCATAGCGCCGCGACTTTCGTCGCAGTTTTTATTTTTTTAATACAGAGATTGAGGAATGAAAGGGGGGTTGAAGAATGGGAAATTTAATTCTCCATCGAACAGCATTGGTTCCATTCCTTAATATTAATTAGGAGCAGAGATACGATTTTTGACTTGGCGGGCGAGTTGTCGGGAGTCACTGGGCCGAGAAACCATTGAGTTTTTCATAGCGCCGCGACGTTCGTCGCAGTTTTTATTTTTTTATTACAGAGATTAAGGAATGAAACAGGGGTTGAAGGATGGGGAATTTAATTCTCCATCGAAGAGCATTGGTTCCATTTCTTAATATTAATTAGGAGCAGAGATACGATTTTTGACTTGGCGGGCGAGTTGTCGGGAGTCACTGGGCCGAGAAACCATTGAGTTTTTCATAGCGCCGCGACGTTCGTCGCAGTTTTTATTTTTTTATTACAGAGATTAAGGAATGAAACAGGGGTTGAAGGATGGGGAATTTAATTCTCCATCGAAGAGCATTGGTTCCATTTCTTAATATTAATTAGGAGCAGAGATACGATTTTTGACTTGGCGGGCGAGTTGTCGGGAGTCACTGGGCCGAGAAACCATTGAGTTTTTCATAGCGCCGCGACGTTCGTCGCAGTTTTTATTTTTTTATTACAGAGATTAAGGAATGAAACAGGGGTTGAAGGATGGGGAATTTAATTCTCCATCGAAGAGCATTGGTTCCATTTCTTAATATTAATTAGGAGCAGAGATACGATTTTTGACTTGGCGGGCGAGTTGTCGGGAGTCACTGGGCCGAGAAACCATTGAGTTTTTCATAGCGCCGCGACGTTCGTCGCAGTTTTTATTTTTTTATTACAGAGATTAAGGAATGAAACAGGGGTTGAAGGATGGGGAATTTAATTCTCCATCGAAGAGCATTGGTTCCATTTCTTAATATTAATTAGGAGCAGAGATACGATTTTTGACTTGGCGGGCGAGTTGTCGGGAGTCACTGGGCCGAGAAACCATTGAGTTTTTCATAGCGCCGCGACGTTCGTCGCAGTTTTTATTTTTTTATTACAGAGATTAAGGAATGAAACAGGGGTTGAAGGATGGGGAATTTAATTCTCCATCGAAGAGCATTGGTTCCATTTCTTAATATTAATTAGGAGCAGAGATACGATTTTTGACTTGGCGGGCGAGTTGTCGGGAGTCACTGGGCCGAGAAACCATTGAGTTTTTCATAGCGCCGCGACGTTCGTCGCAGTTTTTATTTTTTTATTACAGAGATTAAGGAATGAAACAGGGGTTGAAGGATGGGGAATTTAATTCTCCATCGAAGAGCATTGGTTCCATTTCTTAATATTAATTAGGAGCAGAGATACGATTTTTGACTTGGCGGGCGAGTTGTCGGGAGTCACTGGGCCGAGAAACCATTGAGTTTTTCATAGCGCCGCGACGTTCGTCGCAGTTTTTATTTTTTTATTACAGAGATTAAGGAATGAAACAGGGGTTGAAGGATGGGGAATTTAATTCTCCATCGAAGAGCATTGGTTCCATTTCTTAATATTAATTAGGAGCAGAGATACGATTTTTGACTTGGCGGGCGAGTTGTCGGGAGTCACTGGGCCGAGAAACCATTGAGTTTTTCATAGCGCCGCGACGTTCGTCGCAGTTTTTATTTTTTTATTACAGAGATTAAGGAATGAAACAGGGGTTGAAGGATGGGGAATTTAATTCTCCATCGAAGAGCATTGGTTCCATTTCTTAATATTAATTAGGAGCAGAGATACGATTTTTGACTTGGCGGGCGAGTTGTCGGGAGTCACTGGGCCGAGAAACCATTGAGTTTTTCATAGCGCCGCGACGTTCGTCGCAGTTTTTATTTTTTTATTACAGAGATTAAGGAATGAAACAGGGGTTGAAGGATGGGGAATTTAATTCTCCATCGAAGAGCATTGGTTCCATTTCTTAATATTAATTAGGAGCAGAGATACGATTTTTGACTTGGCGGGCGAGTTGTCGGGAGTCACTGGGCCGAGAAACCATTGAGTTTTTCATAGCGCCGCGACGTTCGTCGCAGTTTTTATTTTTTTATTACAGAGATTAAGGAATGAAACAGGGGTTGAAGGATGGGGAATTTAATTCTCCATCGAAGAGCATTGGTTCCATTTCTTAATATTAATTAGGAGCAGAGATACGATTTTTGACTTGGCGGGCGAGTTGTCGGGAGTCACTGGGCCGAGAAACCATTGAGTTTTTCATAGCGCCGCGACGTTCGTCGCAGTTTTTATTTTTTTATTACAGAGATTAAGGAATGAAACAGGGGTTGAAGGATGGGGAATTTAATTCTCCATCGAAGAGCATTGGTTCCATTTCTTAATATTAATTAGGAGCAGAGATACGATTTTTGACTTGGCGGGCGAGTTGTCGGGAGTCACTGGGCCGAGAAACCATTGAGTTTTTCATAGCGCCGCGACGTTCGTCGCAGTTTTTATTTTTTTATTACAGAGATTAAGGAATGAAACAGGGGTTGAAGGATGGGGAATTTAATTCTCCATCGAAGAGCATTGGTTCCATTTCTTAATATTAATTAGGAGCAGAGATACGATTTTTGACTTGGCGGGCGAGTTGTCGGGAGTCACTGGGCCGAGAAACCATTGAGTTTTTCATAGCGCCGCGACGTTCGTCGCAGTTTTTATTTTTTTATTACAGAGATTAAGGAATGAAACAGGGGTTGAAGGATGGGGAATTTAATTCTCCATCGAAGAGCATTGGTTCCATTTCTTAATATTAATTAGGAGCAGAGATACGATTTTTGACTTGGCGGGCGAGTTGTCGGGAGTCACTGGGCCGAGAAACCATTGAGTTTTTCATAGCGCCGCGACGTTCGTCGCAGTTTTTATTTTTTTATTACAGAGATTAAGGAATGAAACAGGGGTTGAAGGATGGGGAATTTAATTCTCCATCGAAGAGCATTGGTTCCATTTCTTAATATTAATTAGGAGCAGAGATACGATTTTTGACTTGGCGGGCGAGTTGTCGGGAGTCACTGGGCCGAGAAACCATTGAGTTTTTCATAGCGCCGCGACGTTCGTCGCAGTTTTTATTTTTTTATTACAGAGATTAAGGAATGAAACAGGGGTTGAAGGATGGGGAATTTAATTCTCCATCGAAGAGCATTGGTTCCATTTCTTAATATTAATTAGGAGCAGAGATACGATTTTTGACTTGGCGGGCGAGTTGTCGGGAGTCACTGGGCCGAGAAACCATTGAGTTTTTCATAGCGCCGCGACGTTCGTCGCAGTTTTTATTTTTTTATTACAGAGATTAAGGAATGAAACAGGGGTTGAAGGATGGGGAATTTAATTCTCCATCGAAGAGCATTGGTTCCATTTCTTAATATTAATTAGGAGCAGAGATACGATTTTTGACTTGGCGGGCGAGTTGTCGGGAGTCACTGGGCCGAGAAACCATTGAGTTTTTCATAGCGCCGCGACTTTCGTCGCAGTTTTTATTTTCTTATTACAGAGATTAAGGAATGAAACGGGGGTTGAAGGATGGGGAATTTAATTCTCCATCGAACAGCATTGTTTTCATTACTGAATATTAATCAGGAGAAAAGAGACGATTTTTTAATTAGCGGGCGAATTAATGGGGAAGC
>NW_021680700.1:199309-200025 GCF_001412515.2 Diachasma alloeum
GTTGAAGGATGGAGAATTTAATTCTCCATTGAACAGCATTGATTTCATTCCTTAATGTTGATTAGGAGCAGAGATACGATTTTTTAATTAGCGGGCGAGTTGTCGGGAGTCACTGCGCCGAGAAACCATTGAGTTTTTCATAGCGCCGCGACATTCGTCGCAGTTATAATTTTTTCATTAGAAAGATTAAGGACTGAAACGAAAATTGTTGGGTTGGGAATTTAATTCTCCATCCAACAGCATTGGTTTCATTCCTTAATGTCAATTAGGAGGGGAGAGAAGATTTTTTAATTAGCGGGCGCATTAATGGGGAAGCGCTCTGCGCCGAGAAACCATTGAGTTTTTCATAGCGCCGCGACTTTCGTCGCAGTTTTTATTTTTTTATTACAGAGATTAAGGAATGAAACGAAAATTTTTGGGTTGGGAATTTAATTCTCCATCGAATAGCATTGGTTTCATTCCTTAATATTAATTAGGAGGAAAGAGACGATTTTTTAATTAGCGGGCGCATTAATGGGGAAGCGCTCTGCGCCGAGAAACCATTGAGTTTTTCATAGCGCCGCGAAATTCGTCGCAGTTTTAATTTTTTCATTACAGAGATTAAGGAATGAAACGGAGGTTGGAGGATGAAGAATTTAATTCTCCATCGAATAGCATTGGTTTCATTCCTTAATATTAATTAGGAGGAAAGAGACGATTTTTTAATTAGCGGGCGA
>NW_021680700.1:207161-287722 GCF_001412515.2 Diachasma alloeum
ATATATATATATATATATATATATATATATAGTCATAAAACAATTTCCAAAACTTGACTAACACTACAAACGAGGTTCAAATATATGCATATGAATTTGTCTAGTAAATGGGAAAAAAACGGTTAATCGGGGCCAGAATTCTGCGCGTTTAGGGCACCCTAAAAACGTTGAATTTCAACCAATCAGAGCCATGCTTTTCGATCGGTAAAGCAGGGATTCCGGATGCGTGGGCGTGCTACGTTGAAATTTACGGTTTTTACGGTACCCTAAACGTGCAGAATTCCGGCCCAGTCGTAAAGTTGTTGGCTCGACACTTCCACTTCAAATAACCCGTGCCAACCACGGTTACCGTCTACTTTATTCAACCTTCACCAACCGCACCCTAATCGGAATGGACGAAGGAACCGACCGGCCCCTAAGGCCAGTTTGTTCAACCTCTGTTAGCTTTAAAAGTAGCTTTAAGCTCCGCGTGGATGGATTTTTTCCGACATGTCCCTAGAAAATTCCCCAGAAAATTGTCAAACGAAAGCATTTTACAGCGTCACTAATTACAATCGTATGGTTAGACTTAAAAATCAGATTTTTATTTCAAAAAACAGATAATTTATTCCCCCGTAACGGTAAGTGTCTTGAAGGGGGAAATAGGTTTTTATATTTTTAATATTGACTAGAAAATAACAAAATAAACACCACCATCTCCTCTAGCCACACACACGTGGCACCCTGTCAATATGGTGATGGTAAATATCCAAAATAATAAACACTTATTCCAATTTTCATACACACTAGACACTCTCGAGAACCAATTACCGTTACGTGAACTATTTTTGACTATTTTTCGCGAGTTTTTCCGAAGGGATTAGACGGAACTAACTTCCATAATCCCAGACGGCGTAATTGTGGCGATCAGCTGTCGCCATACTGTCTCTCTTAGTTATACTGAAATGTGCCAGATGGCGCCACTGAAACCCCCGAATCTCGGCGTACGAAAATGAGAAGTGTCGAGCGGATAGCTCAAGACTGTAACACAATGGGGGACCACGGGTACCAAGCATTCGTGCATCTCACTCCCACTCGTGGAAATGGGGCAACACTCCGTATTCCACCATCCTACAACCGCCACAATAATAATGATAATAATAATAATAATAATAATAATAACTGTCAAAAACAAAAAAAACAACAAAACACATGAAAACCACCGTATTTGGGCTAAATTGCGGGAAAAGCTCCAATATAGACAATTTGAGTAAATTCGCCGATTCTTTAATCAAAAATCCAATTTTCAAAAACAAAAAAACCTAACTCTCAATTCGCAACAAAAGTTGAGAGTTGAATTTTTGATTCTCAATTATGTCTCAATCTACTCTCAACTTTTTTTTAGAGTTGAAAATTGGATTATTGATTCTGAATAATCTCGCAATCTCATCTCAACTTTTTCTGAGAGTTGAGAACTGGAATTTTTTTTTGACAATGGGATTTTTGATTCTCAATTATTCCTCAATTTATTTTCAGATTTGCATTTTGAAAATTGAATTTTTGATTATCAATTGCCTTTCAATTTACACTCAACTTTTCCACAGAGTTGAGAATTCGGTTTTTTTTTAATACGATACGATTCAGATAGAGCTGCGAAAGCATTACATGACCCATCATATGACGAGACATTTTCCACAACTGTCACAATTTCCCCACCCTTCTATGACCGTCACAATTGGCCAAGAAAAAATGACAGACATTTTTTATCTATACAGATGCGAGCTCATTTTTTTATTATCAATTTATCTTTGACTTCATTTTGCATTAGCCTAATGTGCATTTTGAAATCAAAATTACGGTCATTTTCCATCTATCTAGAGATGAAGCTATTTTATTTATGACAGTCACAACTTAGAAATGAGTTTGACCGTCATTATGTATCCATATAGATGGTTTGACAACAATTTGCTTACAAATTATTTGTGGCGATCATTTGTAGTTACAAAATTTGTAAGTCACATGACCGTCATTTTCTGGTCACATGACGCGATCTCAAAAATGACTGTCATTCTGCATCTCCAATTCAGAATAATTGAGAAGCAACAATGCTATTTTCAAAAACAAAAAAATCAAATTCTAAGTCCTCAAAAAAGTGGAAAGTAGATTGAGAGATAATTGAAAATCAAAAAATCTTTTTTCAAATACAAACCGGAGAATTTTTCAGAGTTTTCAGAAAACTGGATAATTTTCTCGATTTTTTAAAGAAAACGGGAACATTAATTCTAATTTTTTAGAAAATTGAAGAATTTTTTCGATTTTTTGTGGCGGTTTGGTGCGGGTATTAAGAATAATAACTCGGTGTTGACAAGAACTCTATATTTAAAGGCAAGTGTTTACATGCGTATGCAAAAGTAGACTGACTTATTCGCCGGGGAGCGTACGAGTTTATATACCTTCGTTTATCGAAGGTTCGAGAATTGTCCTGAATTTTCGTGAGGGACACGGACAGAATGACGTTTGTCTCGAATTCCGACGTTTGGAATATTCGAGTCGCTACGAAATAAATTCAAGAAATTAATCTATTGTGGCTCGCGCCACAAGTACTCCCCTTCTGCGGAAAAAGAAAAGAACGCAAAATAAGGCCAAAAGAAAATCAATACTATCGATTTGTCGAGAACAGCTGATGTCATTTAGCGAATCTGACGCGCTTTTGAATTGATGACGTCAATGAGCCGGTGTCAGATGGGCGGTAAGATGACGAACGTCGAGATGTTCCCGGATGCGGTGACTCCGGTGAAGGTGGTGCAGTCAGTATCGTATTGCTGTCTTGGGAATCGTCGTTAGCTTCGTCGTCATTGTTGTGCTCGTCGTCTGCGAGCGAGAAAACGGGTTTGAGACGGTCAATGAAGATTACGGTATTTTCGCCTCTAATTCGAATGACGAAATGTTTCTCGTGCCTCGATATTATCTGGAGTGGCCTCTCGTATGGGGACGTGAAGGCGTGATGAGGAGCGTCGCGACGAACGAGGACGTGTGAGCAGTTGGCGAGCTCATTAAAGACGAAAGTCTTCCTCTAGCCATGGCCGGCGACGGGTTGAGGAGCGAGATCGGCGAAGTGATTTCTCAGACGATCGGCGATATTGGCAGGCGGTAGCCCGCGTGGTGGCGAGGGAGCAAGAAATTCTCCCGGTAGTCGGAGCGATTGATCGAAGACGAGGTCAAATTCCGAGAAGGATAATAGGCAGCATGTCCACCCACGATTCGCTTTCATGACAGCGAATGGCGTCCTTCAGATGACGATGCAGACGTTCCACCATTCCATTTGACTGAGGATGGAACGTGGTGGTGTGAATATGTCTGCTACCGAGAAGACGAGCGAGAGCGTTGAACAGCTGGCTCTCAAACTGTGTCCCCTGGTCGGTTGTAATTCGAAGCGGCACTCCGTAGCAGCAGATCTATCCAGAAAAGAGCGTTCGGGCGACACACTCAGCTCCAGTGTTCTTGATGAGGAACGCCTCTGGGAACCTGGTGAAACGGTCTATGATCGTCAGGCAGTTGCGATACTCTCTGGACGGAACGTACGGTTCGATAATGTCCACGTGTACGTGCTCGAAGCGTTGCGTGCGTCCTGGAAAATCTTGAATAGGAGATGAGACATGACGAGATACCTTATTTCGTTGGCAAGCGATGGACGCGCGGGCCCATAGACGGCAGTCTCGGTTGATGTCGGGCCAGACGTAGCGCTGCGTTACCAGCTTCGTTGAAGCTCGTGCCCCAGGATGGCTAATGCTATGGAGAGCGTCGAAAATTCTTCTTCTCAACGGCACAGGAACGAAAGGGTGAATCAGATCGCCAGACAGGTCGGAATAGATAGGTGTGGCGCAGTCTGGAATATTGACAGGTCGTAGGGCGAGAGCGTCGTGATGTTGACCCTGGAGACGTTGCTGGCGCTCCTCGTCACCGGCTTGAGCTTCGGCAAGCTCATTCGTAGAGACGGCAGCAGAAATTGCCTCGATACGAGAAAGCGCATCGGCAACAACGTTGTCCTTGCCGGCCACGTACTGGATGTCGGTCGAAAACTGGCCGATAAAATCCAGGTGGTGGAACTGCCACGGCGTGGCTCTGTCGGGATCCTGGGCGAAGGCGTGAAGCAACGGCTGATGATCTGTGAAGATCGTGACGTGCCTCGCCTCGAAAATGTAGCGGAACTTTCGCACGGCAGCGTAGATGGCGTGGAGCTCTCGATCATAAGGGCAGTGTTTCCTCAGCGCAGGTTGTAGTTTCTGGCTGAAAAATGCCAGTGGTTCCCAGTGCTGTCCTCGTCGTTGCTGCAGGACTGCACCGATGGCGTATTCGGAAGCATCGGTGAAGATGGCCCACGGGAGTGTCGTGTCCGGGTAGACCAGTAACGTTGATTTTCGCACCTCCTCCTTGCAGGCGGTGAAAGCGGTATCGCCCTCAGGTATTCAGGCGACGGGGTGAGAGCCTTTGACATTAGCATTCTGAGTGTATTCATGGAGAGGAGCCTGAAATCTTGCAGCATGTTTAAGAAATTTGCGATAAAAATTGATCATACCTAGGAACTCACGCAATTTCCGAATGGATGTTGGCCGAGGAAAATTGACGATCGCCTCTACCTTCGACGGGAGTGGTAAGATAACCTGCGCCGAGATACGATGGCCGAGGAAGTCTTCCTCCGGTTGGACGAAACGACACTTGGCGGTGTTAATTACAACACCATATCGCGAGAGCCGTTCAAAGAGCGTGTGGAGGTGTCTGCGATGTTCCTCGATGTCCTTGGATGCGATGAGGATGTCATCGATATACGGAAAGGCGAAATCGTCCAAGCCTCGAGTGACCTCATCGATAAATCGTTGAAATGTTTGTGCGGCATTTCGAAGCCCGAACGTCATGACCGGGAATTCGAAAAGGCCAAATGGTGTGATGATAGCTGTTTTGTTTACGTCGTCGATGGCCACAGGTATTTGATTAAAGGCGCGTACGAGGTCGATCGTCGAGAAGATTGTTTTCCCAGTGAGATTAGCTGTGAAGTCCTCTAGAACCCGAACGGGATATCGATCCGGAATTGTTCGTGCGTTCAATTGTCTATAATTTCCACAAGGTCGCCATTCGCCTGACTTTTTCGGTACCAAGTGGAGCGGAGATGACCAGGGGCTCTTCGAACGTTGAGTGATTCCCAGTTGCATCATTTTGTCGAACTCCGTCTTGGCGATTTTCAGTTTGGCGGGGGCGAGGCGTCGTGATTTGCTGGATACTGGAGGTCCCGGAGTAGTGGCGATATGATGCAGCGTCGAATGTTTGGCTGGGAGGCATATTCCTTCGGGTTTCGTTAAATTGGGGAACTTACCGAGAAGATCCAACCATGAAGGATCGACAGGCGTAACTTTGATTTACGAGACGATGCTGGATAGCGACACTTTGCATGAGGTCGTTAATCCAGTTGAGTCGATAAGGCAGCTGTTCTTCAGGTCAGGTAAAATGCCGAAATGCGCCAAAAAATCGGCACCGATAATTGGTTTGGTTGTGTCTGCCACTACGAAGCGCCATATGAAATCCCTCCGGAGGCCGAGATTGAGCGATAGAGTTATGCAGCCGTACGTGTTGATTGTCGAGACGTTGACTGCAATAAGCGTATAGTTAACTCGTTTCTTTGCTCCAGGAGCGAGAGATTTTGGAAATGTACAAAGATCGGCGCCAGTATCCACCAAGTATTGGATTTTGGTGGCGCGATCGGTTACGAAGAGGCGGCTGGATTTGAAATAGGGAACGTTAACCGCCGCTAACGATCCGCCGGGGCGTTTCCCTGCCACGAGCAAGGTGCTTTGCAACGTCTAGCCCTGTCATGGTATCTTCGATGATACCAGCACTGGTTGTTGTCGGGTGCTGGCGAGGTTGCTCGAGAACGGGATCGAGAGCGGGAGCGAGAACGTGCGACGCTTTGCCCTTTTAGGGCCGATACCAGCTCGCAGGTTGTGGCTTCGAGACGAGAAAAGCGTGTCTCGAGGGCTAAGGACGTTGGCTCCTGGACGTCATTGATGTGGGCTACCGGCAACGCGATCTCGTGCAGTTTGTCGGCGAGTGTTGCAAGCCTGTCGAGAGCCATGTCCGCTTGTGACGCCAGGATGGACTGCGTCGTCATCGGCAGTCGGCTGAGCCACTTGGTGCGTAAAATATTGTCAGGAACCGTGTCGTCGAGACTCCTGAGATGACGTAGAAATTGCGAAGGCTTCCTGTCACCCAATACCTCTCGGTTGAGCAGCTGTTGGAGTCGTGCATCTCGGGAGAGCGTGAGGTGTTCGACGAGCGCCTCCTTGAGACGTGTGTACGGTGTCTCAGCAGGCACATTTAGGAGGATATCCTGCACCTCAGCAGCGGCCTTGGGATCCAGATGAGACGAGGCATAGTAATACCTCATTACTTCATCGTTAATCCCGGATAGATGAAACTGTCCCTCGAGCTGGCTGAACCATAACGCTGGACGTTCAGCATTGAAGGCGGGACATCGTATCGAAACGCGTTGGAGCGGGGCTCCATTGTCAGCTTCGCACACCTCGACACTATCGGGCATTTTGTTTCGCGAAAAACAACACTAGAGAAAGTCTGAAAAATATTCAGTGCAGCATAGCGTCCTTGGGTGCTCAGCAATGCACCGAAATTCACGAAAAGAACTCGAATGGAGCACGTGGACGATACAGCACACGAGCTTACACGGCACACAAACCACTCACAAAGTGCACGATCGAAATGCACTCGAATTTCGCGTAACAGTCGCGGCGTTAACGTGATATAATTAATAATCAAAGAAAACGCGAGAAAACTATTCACTTCAATCACGTCGGGGTCACCAGTTGTGGCGATTTTGTGCGGGTATTAAGAATAATAACTCGGTGTTGACAAGAACTGCATATTTAAAGGCAAGTGTTTACATGCGTATTCAAAAGTAGACTGACTTATTCGCCGGGGAGCGTATGAGTTTATATACCTTCGTTTATCGAAGGTTCGAGAATTGTCCTGAAATTTCGTGAGGGACAAGGACAGAATGACGTTTGTCTCGAATTCCGACATTTGGAATATCCGAGACGCTACGAAATAAATTCAAAAAATTAATGTATTGTGGCTCGCGCCACATTTTTTTTGAAAATCGACGGATTTTCTCGGAAATCGGAGAATTTTCTGGAACGCTCTCGGAAACTTGGCTCTTGCGGACCAAGTTGAGAGTTGGACTCTGGATAATTTCTGGTTTTTGAGAGAAAGTTCAGGGTTAGTTGAAAGTTTGAGTGACGAGGCGTAAAATGCATTTTATGCCAGTCGCCCTCTTTACTATCAACTTTACTATCGGGATTGAAAATTTGATTTTTGAATTTTAATTCTCAGGTATCTCTGAATGTACCCTCAACTTTTCGAGAATTGAGAGTTGGAATTTTGATTCTCAACTGTCTCCCAATCTACTCTCAGTGAATTGAGATTCAATTGAAAATCAAGAATCCAACTCTCAACTTTTTTGAAACAATTGAGAAATAATTGAGAATCAAAAATCCTATTTTTAGTAGTAATACCACTAGTGCTTCAAAATTATCGGATATTTTCCGATAGCTTCGTTACCTAGGAACAATTGTGTCAAATTTTGCAGGTTTAAAATCTCTAGTACCAAGCACGAGGGATTTTTCTGCAAAATTTGACACACTCGTTCCTAGGTAACGAAGCTATCGAAAAATATCCGATTAATTTTGAAGCACGAATGGTATTTGACGGATTATTTTTCCACTCGGATTTCGGCCAAGCAGAGTGCAGTGAACAGCATCTGGATACATTTACACAGCCATACATTTATAACCCACTTTTTTGTTTATCTGTCACACAGAATATTAAACGTGAAATGCGTTGAAAGATGAGAAACATTCGAAAAGCTACTAGTGAATTTCCGTCGGAAATTTTTGAGAAATTCCTGAAATAAAACTGTTCGTCAGCCTCAAATGCTGCGCTCTGATTGGCTGAAATCCGAGTGAGAAAAATAATCAACAAAAATAAGCCAACATTTAAATCTCAAAAAGTTTTCGAGAGAATTCTCCGATTCTTTGAAAAATTCGAAGAAATTCTCCAGTTCTATAGAAAATTCTAGAAAATGCTGGGGTTTTCTAGAAAGTCACGGATGAAAAAATTTAATTCGCGATTACTCGCTCAATGAGCGCGGCGCCGCCCGTTTTTGTCTATTTATATTTTAGTGCTTCTTGACGCTTAAAAATTCTGAAAAATTAGAGTTCCTAGTTCAATTTTTTTATTGAGCGTTGGCATTGTCCGTTTTTTTCTCGAAAAATTTGTTTAGCTACAAAAAAAAATGTCGATCGGACAGAAAAGCGCGCCGCGCCGCTCCGCCCGGTGCGAGTGAATCTCTGTCAACCACTCGCGCGAGCTACATTTACAGCTTCATTCACTGCCACAGTTGAAAGGCGCACGTAACGGTAGGCGCCAACGTGGCAATATCGTGCTCGGTTTACTTCAGCGACGCTGCGCTAACCGTGCAATGAACGAAGGCTGGCGGCCGAGCGCGAGTGATCGAGGGTTAATAGAAATATTTACCTAGCAAATTGGTTAGAAAATTTTATTGGATATCTATTGAACTCTCAATTAGTTTTTGGCCGATTCTATTGTGATGTTTAACAAAAAATATTCAATAGAAAAAGTCAATAGAATTCGATTTTTTTATATGTAACTTAATCTATTGAGATATAGAATTTCCTCTTCTCAAATTTTCCAACTTTTTTGTTTGATTTTCTTGTTGAGAACAAAAGGAAAATAGACTGAAAAAAAAATTAGAAAATTTGAGCCAAGGACATTCTATAGAAAATATCTGAAGAGAATAAGTTGCATAGAAAAATCGAATTCCATTTACTTTTTTTATTGAATATTTTCTATTGAACATTTTGCTGTAATCGGCCAAAAACTGGTAGAAAATTTAAAACAAACTGCAATAGAAATTTCTAACAAATTCGCTAGATTTTTCTATTAAATTTTTTATACGCGGCTCTTAAAAATTCTTAGGTTTTCGAGAAAATTTCAAGAAANAATTGTGTCAAATTTTGCAGGTTT
This sequence comes from Diachasma alloeum, assembly GCF_001412515.2. NCBI lineage: Eukaryota > Metazoa > Arthropoda > Insecta > Hymenoptera > Braconidae > Diachasma > Diachasma alloeum. The sequence goes on from NW_021680700.1 coordinate 216,249, forward strand.
AAAATCTCTAGTACCAAGCACGAGGGATTTTTCTGCAAAATTTGACACACTCGTTCCTAGGTAACGAAGCTATCGAAAAATATCCGATTAATTTTGAAGCACGAATGGTATTTGACGGATTATTTTTCCACTCGGATTTCGNATACGCGGCTCTTAAAAATTCTTAGGTTTTCGAGAAAATTTCAAGAAAATTTTCCGGATTTCAAGAAAATTATAGGAATGACTCTGGCGAACCAAGTTGATAGTTGGGCTTTCAATAATTTCCAGTGTTTGAGAGAAAATTGAGAGTTAGTTAAGGATTGGAGCAACGAGGACTACAATGCATTTTATGCTAGCCCCTCTGAATAATATCTACTTTTTTGAAAACTGAGAATTGGATTTGNCTATAGAAAATTCTAGAAAATGCTGGGGTTTTCTAGAAAGTCACGGATGAAAAAATTTAATTCGCGATTACTCGCTCAATGAGCGCGGCGCCGCCCGTTTTTGTCTATTTATATTTTAGTGCTTCTTGACGCTNTATGGGTTAACCTTGGCTTGACTATGGGTCAACCTTGGCTTGACTATGGGTCAACCTTTGGCTTGATCGCGGGACCTGTTGATTAAATCTTGATTTAACCCTGACGAAACCTTGGTTAAACCCTGATTAAGCCGCGATTAAACTCTCATTAAATCTCGATTAAATGCTTTTTAGGCTATAATTTCAAAGCAAATGATGCGATCGCCGCTATCTTCAAACTCGACCGAGATAACATCCAAAAGAATATTTTAAGCCATAATTGGAAAGATTTTGACGATTATTTTTTGAATGATCTTCGAAAAACTAAATTTGAAAAAAAAACTCAGATGCGTACATACATACAANATATGTAACTTAATCTATTGAGATATAGAATTTCCTCTTCTCAAATTTTCCAACTTTTTTGTTTGATTTTCTTGTTGAGAACAAAAGGAAAATAGACTGAAAAAAAAATTAGAAAATTTGAGCCAAGGACATTCTATAGAAAATATCTGAAGAGAATAAGTTGCATAGAAAAATCGAATTCCATTTACTTTTTTTATTGAATATTTTCTATTGAACATTTTGCTGTAATCGGCCAAAAACTGGTAGAAAATTTAAAACAAACTGCAATAGAAATTTCTAACAAATTCGCTAGATTTTTCTATTAAATTTTTTATACGCGGCTCTTAAAAATTCTTAGGTTTTCGAGAAAATTTCAAGAAAATTTTCCGGATTTCAAGAAAATTATAGGAATGACTCTGGCGAACCAAGTTGATAGTTGGGCTTTCAATAATTTCCAGTGTTTGAGAGAAAATTGAGAGTTAGTTAAGGATTGGAGCAACGAGGACTACAATGCATTTTATGCTAGCCCCTCTGAATAATATCTACTTTTTTGAAAACTGAGAATTGGATTTGTAATTCTTGGTGAACTCTTTATTTCCAATCAACTTTTACGGAATTGAAAATTAATCTCAGGAGAATTTTAATAAATTTTCTTTTCAACGATAATTTGAAATGAAATTTCAAGTGAACCCAAATTTTTAAAATTAAATAGAAACAGGAGCCGAAAAAAAGCGAAAAATATGAAAATCCACTCCTGGCCATTCATTAGAGCCTAGAAAGATCAAGATCAAGGTTGAAGGTGAGTCAACTTTGGGCCAACTCTGCATTGACTTGTGGCCAACTTTCGGTCGACTTTAGCTTGGCCTTGGGTTAACCTTGGCTTGACCACGAGTCAACCTTCGCTTGACCATGGGTCTACCTTGACTTGACCATGAATCCACCCTGGCTTGACCATGGGTCAACCTTGGCTTGACCATGGGTCAAACTTGGCTTGACGATGGGTCAACCTTGGCTTAAGCATGGGTCAAACGTGGCTTGACCATCGATCAACCTTGGTTTGACCACGGGTCAAATTTGGGTTGACTATGGGTCAACCTTGGCTTGACTATGGGTTAACCTTGGCTTGACTATGGGTCAACCTTGGCTTGACTATGGGTCAACCTTTGGCTTGATCGCGGGACCTGTTGATTAAATCTTGATTTAACCCTGACGAAACCTTGGTTAAACCCTGATTAAGCCGCGATTAAACTCTCATTAAATCTCGATTAAATGCTTTTTAGGCTATAATTTCAAAGCAAATGATGCGATCGCCGCTATCTTCAAACTCGACCGAGATAACATCCAAAAGAATATTTTAAGCCATAATTGGAAAGATTTTGACGATTATTTTTTGAATGATCTTCGAAAAACTAAATTTGAAAAAAAAACTCAGATGCGTACATACATACAAATGTACGGGCATGATCTGAAAACTGCATATTCGAACTCCTGAGACGAAAATTACTCATCCTGGCACAAAAAAGGGCTTCCATTCTGAAGCAAAAAATTCAACTCAGAATTCTCAAAAAAGTTGAGTGGATTGAAAAACAATTAAGAATGAAAAATCCAACTCTCAACTTTCATAGCAATTTTCAAGAAGATTGAGAGAGAATTAAGAATAAAAAATCCTATTTTCATGAACAAAAAAATTCAACTTTCAATTCTCAAAAAAGGTGAGAGTAGATTGTGAGACAATTGAGAATCAAAAATCCAACTCTTAATTTTCAAAAAAATTGAGTCGATTGCAAGATAGCAGAAAATAAAAAAATGAAACTGCCAACTATAAAAAAAATTGAGAGTAGATTCGGAGATAGTTAAGAATCAAAATTCCAAAATCAAATTTTCAATTCTGAAAAAAGTCGATTGAAATTGTATGATTAAACGAACTTACCTATAAGTGAAGTTCTATCATAATTGTATGAAGCGCCTCTTCCGAAGAGATCAAATCGTAGTACCCCCTACTTTATGCCGATAGCGCCACAACTTCAAAGTCCAAATGATTTTCGATGTCATCCATCTTGGTTTGCGTGGCCTCATTCAATTCAAAGTGCTTCTGCCGTAAACTAACTTGGGCAATTCTCGTACTTAATCTTCGAGAATGAAGGGAAATCTTCGATTGGGAGGGTTTGATCTCTTCGGAAGAGGCGCTTCATACAATTATGATAGAACTTCACTTATAGGTAAATTCGTTTAATCATACAATTGTATTTCGCGCCTCTTCTTCGAGATCAAATCGTAGCTGTTCAACGTAATTTACGGGAGAAGAATGTAACAATAATAATTATTATTATCATTATTATTATTTTTGTATAACGCAATGGATGCAATACAAAAAATTTTGTCTCCTCATCTTTATTATCTTTTATTTTATTTCTTTATTTTTAATTACAGTGGTTTTACGAACCACAATTAGAATAATGAACGAAAGAACATAGTTACTCGGCTGAGTCTAGTATTGATAAGGCAAATGCCTGTCTGTCCTCTGTAACGACTGGACGGTTATAAAATTTCGCAAAAGTCTTCGATTTATCTGTCCACCCTGCAATCTTCAGAATTGTGTCGACATTTACGCCATTACGATTGGCAGCTGACGTGGAAGCGTGTCTAGTACTGTAGGCACTGAACTTATTTGTGTCCACTCCACTGTCAGTCAAGACTGATTTTACCCACCGACTTAGGGTCTGTGTGCAAACTGGTTCGTGAGGTCTTTTAACCGCCAAGAACAATTGGTTATGATCACCTCGAAAAACTTCTGTTTTCTTCATATACGCATTTAATGGAGACGCTGGACAAATGATCACATCTTTTTCGTAATAAGGAATTAACAAAATTGGTTGGAACCTTTCGGGACCAGACGTTTTTAGGCGTGCTGGAATCTTTATTTCGAAACCATTGGTATTCTGAGTAATATTTCGAATGTCAATAGACATCAAGGTCTGCAACCGATGACCAGTGACAAGAGCGAGTAACGTTACTAGTTTTTTAGATAACATTGACAATGAAAGGTCTTCATTCAGCTTTTGATTACTTAGAAATGATGAAACTAACTTGGGGTCCCAAGTACAGTCATATTTTGCTTTTGGCGGATTTAGTTTACTAACACCTTTAAAAAACCTCTGAACCCGATCATCCTCGCTAAGCTCTTTGCCGTAAACTTGAGAAATCGCTGAACGCATTGTATTGAGAGTACCGTAGGCCGCTCCGGCTTGATGTTGTTGTGTTATAAAACTCAGAACTGATGGAATAGAAAACTCAAATGGATTGACTCCCTCTTTACAGCAAAAAAACCACAATTTTTTTAACCCACTGTTGTACTGTTTGATTGATGACATTGTCAGTGATGAGAGCATAATTACTGAAGCCTCTGTCGGTGCTCCTCTCAGTTCATATGCTTTCCTGAAATAACTCCTGCAACCAGGGTAATCTTGCGCCACAACGGGTGAGGTTCCCTGTCAAATGTATACAATAACTCATGGTCAGGTTCAAAATATATTGGAGGAGACTCCAACATTCTCATGAATAATGGAAACCAAACCTGAGCTGGCCAGTGAGGTACTATTAAAATTCCTCTGCTACACTCATGTCTAATTTTTTCAATAGTTCGGAGGATAATCGCAAAAGGAGGAAATGCATAGAAAAAATATTTCCTCCAACTAACCGTAAATGCATCAATTCCTATTGAGCCAGGATCTTTTTTCCATGAGAAATATTTTCTGCACTTCGTATTTATTCTAGTCGCGAACAAATCTATTGCTGGCTTACCAAATTTATTTACTATTTCACGAAAAGCGGAATTTGACAAGGCAAATTCCGTCTCAGGCTCTAATCTGCGAGACTCGAAATCCGCTTCGACATTTTCCTGAGATGGAATATAACTTACAAAAATCCAAAGGTCCCTTTCTTCACACCACTGCCAAATACGTTTTGCTAGGTCAGATAACTTTGGGAATCGGACCCCTCCGTTCTTATTTAAATACGCAATAGCAGTGGTGTTATCCAGTCTCAGTAAAATGTCACAACTTTTTAATTCACTTGCGAAGCATTTTAGTCCAAACCACGCAGCCAGCAGCTCCAAGTAATTAATATGTGAGACTCTCTCATCGTCATTCCAATGTCCATGAGCTTTTTCTTTAAGACAGTAAACCCCCCAGCCTGATAAAGATGCGTCGGAAAAAATCTCAATTTTCGGTTTGAAATTTCTAATTTTATTTTTAGCATTAATTATATTATAATCCCACCAGAGCAAATCGTCTTTCAACTTTGGGGACACTTCCATAGAAGCCTCAAAATTTCCGTTATTACGGAGTAGGGCTAAATACCTTTCGCGTTCTAACCCTCGCATATAAACTCTCCCATATTTTAAAGTCAAACAGCAAGACCCCAATGAACCGACGAAAGACGAGAATTCTCTGATACTACATTTTTTGATAGACATCAACTTTTCAATTTTTACTTTCATTTTCTCTTGTTTCTCAAGAGGGAGTTCAATAACCGTTTTGTTCGAATCGTATATGTTTCCAAGGAATTTACACCTGGTTGATGGTGTCTTCTTGCTCTTTTTCTCATTAATAATGAAACCTAGATTTCTTAACAATCGACTAGTGATTTCTACGCTTTCTTGACATTTTTCCCTGGAAGGTTCAATAAATAAAATATCATCCAAGTATATCACTGATGTATATCCCAGATTTCGTAAATAAGACATGACTGGCTTCATTAGTTTGGTAAATGTGTAAGGCGCAGTGGACAATCCGAAAGGTAAACACGTGAATTCAAACAGTTTTCCTTGGAAATAAAATCTTAAAAAACGACGATTTGATTTTTTAACTGGAACCAAATAATACGCATGATTTACGCATCTTGTAAATCAACTGATGCCATGAAACAGTTAGGGGTTATGAGCCGTCGAACTACCTTCTCGTCTTCCAATTTAAAATGGTCTGTTCTGATGAATTTATTAAATTTTTTTAAATTTAGAATTAATCGAAAACTCCCGTCCGGCTTCGGTACCAAAAATATTTTGGAAATAAATTGGTCTTTTTCCTCGCTAACCTGCTCAATTGCATGTTTTTCTACTAATTTGCTAATCTGTTCCTGAATAATCCTGGTGTCATTGGAAGACCACTGAGGCTCACATGGAGGAACTGGCTGACATACTCGTTTAACAAAGGGAATTTCATATGCGCTGATCCAACTCAGAATAAGTTTTTTCGATGTCACTGCTAACCAGTTTTTACGAAAAAACCTAAGTTTCCCTGCTAAAACACTTACGTTTATTAATAACGTTTCCTCGTTGAGGAGTGCTGACCCTTGTCGTGAGACAGTCGACGATTCTGATGGGGCTGATAAGTGTTCGATTTCCGACTCTGTTTCTGCCCGCTCAACGTCCATTTGCGAGATGACTTGAACTTCGGGTAACGCGGCGGGCCTCTCGAGTTTTTTGTCTGATTCTGCTGCTCCTGTTGCAGGTCATCAGGCTTGAGACTTTTTCCTACTGCCATCATCGACTTCGCCTGTCGGATCACATCGTTCAGCTTGTCACCAAATAAGAACTTGTCGACAGTTGTAGCAGCAAGAGTATCTCTCAATGATGTTTTAACATTTTTCAAAATTAGCCCTCGTCGAATGTTTGATTCCTCATGTTGTAAATCTGCTACTAAATGCAAAACTCCCCACAGGGACTCGACAAGTTCCTTTGTTGGGAGCTTTTGATCTTCTTTTGCATTAGATATTCGAGCAATAACACTCAACAACCCGGCCAGGCTAGCCGTTATTTGATTTTGTTTCATAAGAATCCTACCGTCGCGTTTTAAGATTGATTTTTCAAGAGACGTTTTTACTGCATCATTCAGCAGCGGAGGATCCATGAAGAGACAATTTTCAGGGGATGCAAATTTTTCAATCAAGTCCTTGCGTTTTTCTAGAGGAACTCCTTTTTTAATGGCCTCCTCCACTCCACCAGCAATTTTAGAATGAACTGGAGGCGCGAGTTTTCTATCAAGGTGAATTCTATCACCCAACGCCTCCAGCACATCAGGATCCAACTCTGGTTCTCCTGTCTCAGACGTTATTGGGGCTGGTGCCACGTCCTGAGGAATCGCCGATACTTCTTCGTTCCTTGATGACCGTGGTGTTGGCTGTTTTGGCGAGTTTGATCTGTCGGTTGATGATCGTTGAGAGTGACTTCTTCGGTGATTTCGATGACTGTGACCACGGTGTGGGCTCCTACTACGTTCACGACTGCTACTGTCCCTATGGTTACGACTTACACTTCGACTGTAGCGTCGATCAGAATAATCACGGTGATGGTAGTATCGTCTATGAGGGTGGACTTCGTCGTCGTAATACGAATGTTCTCGTTGATGACCTGCATGTGGGGAATAACGAAATTAATCCGAATTTCGCTTGCATCGTGAGTTGGTTGAACCAAAAAACACGAGCTGAATTCATACCAGTATCGATTGCATATCGACCTGATAGAGGTTATGTGTAATCCCGGATGTGCAGAATCCTTGGGATTTTTATGGGGCTCGAAAACGTCGATTGACAACAACTTGACAGTGTTCATGCCAATTGGTGAAGGACAATTTTCCCTGAATCTTCTGCCCACGCCCACGGTTTAACCTGAAAACTTACCACGACTTTTCGACGGATTTTCTCGAGCTTGTCGTTCTACGATCTTCCTCGATCGTTCCAACTCCTTCCTGATGTACTTTTCTCCATCTTCATCACTATGTGACTGCTTCTTTCTTTTGTTAGACATTTTCTTCAATTTGCAAAATTTTTCGACATGTGACGTGTTCGGCACAAAGAAGAAGAATGAGGCCACGCAAACCAAGATGGATGACATCGAAAATCTTTTGGACTTTGAAGTTGTGGCGCTATCGGCATAAAGTAGGGGGTACTACGATTTGATCTCGAGGAAGAGGCGCGAAATACAATTGAAGAAGTCACTAAAAATAACAAATTCAATTGTCTGTTTTAACCTGTCAGTAGGCGCGCTATGAGCGATTCCCTCACCAAATTTTTCACTCCATAGGAAATATACTCTAAAAGCGCAAATATTTTGCTAAATTTTTTTTATATGCCTCAAGTAACTCTTCTAGTTGACTCTCGTGATGATAAGAGTCGTCTATTGGTCAGGGTTGAGTAAAAAAAGAATTTTTTCTTCGGCTCGGTCGAAATTTTCCACGTGTTACGGGTATGGGGTCCGTGCCGCAGCACGCCGAACAGCGCCGCCTATGGCGATATTTGACTCTATTATTACGAGAAGCCGATGAGTGATTCCCTCATCGCGCGTCTCAAGAACGGTGGTGAAATGGCGCGCCTATTGACGGGTTAAAAAAAATCGATAGTAAAGAGATCGGTTTGCATAAAATGTATTTTTGGCCTCGTCACTCCGACTCTCAGCTGATTCTCAATTTTCTCTCAAACACAGGAAATTATGGAGAGTCCAACTATCAACTTGGTCCGCCAAGGATATCCCTATAATTTTCTCGAAAACCGAAGAATTTCCCTAGAATTTTCTCGAAAACCTAAGAATTTTCTAAAACATTCTCAAACACCTTAGAATTTCCTCGATTTTTTTTGGAAAATTCGAGATATTATTATAGGGGAGGATGGGGCAATATGGACACCAGATTTAAATAATGAGTTGAATTCGATCAAATCTACTCTTCCGACTTCATTTGAAGGTCATAAAAACCAACAGATTCTCATAAGACTGCGTCGTAAGAAAAATCGGCAAAATGGACACCTCGATTTCTTTCTCAATTTTTTATGTTTCAACAATTTTATTCAATTTCTGAAACGCTAGACATGATTGCGATTTTCAAATTGAAAAAAAAAACTTATTTTTGACGTTCGTCGTGAGGGGTTGTAAATCAAATTTTTCCTTGCTCATTTATCCTCCTCTCCGCCTATTGTTTTATGGTGATTTCCTCTGTGAGTAGAAAAGTAGCCATCTTACAAATTTCGCAAATGGACAAAAGGTCAGATGTGTAAGGCGTGCAATTGATCATTGAAAAAAAATTAATAATTTCAAAGTTATTTCACGAGTAAAACAGTAAATTCAAAGCTACTTTATATTTCAAACTTCAATGTAAAATTTGATAGGGTCGAAGGTTGTTTGTTAATATCTTTCCCAACTCTAATTTTTCTTTATAAAAAGATACCGACACGATTCTGTTGGAAAATGTCCTTTAAAAATTTTCTTTATTTTTGGATAGGACCAAATTTTTCGGATGTCCATTTTACACCACTCTTGAATAAGTTCTCAGTTGTGGACTTTGCCAAAAAGTAATTTTTAAAAATCAATTATTGAAAATGTTTTCAGTGTTCATTTTGGTCCCGTCCATATAGATTTATCAGGTGTCCATAATGCCCAATGAAACGATTTCCAAAAATTTGAAGTTGAAAAAAAACCTTTTTTTTCGCAAATTTTTGAGTGTTTATTTTACCCCATATGTCCATATTACCCCACCCCCCTCTAATTTTTTCAAAAACCGAATTTTCCGGAATTTTCTCAAAAATCGGAGAATTCTCTAGAAAGTCGGAAATATTTCTCGAAAACTTCATAGGAAACATGATAAGATCTACCGGAGAAAATAAACACGAAGAGAATAAGAAACAAAAACTGCGGGGCCCCTTCCAAGTCCCACTTTTATATGTCACCCTGGTTTCCTGCCATTCCCGCAGTTTAAAGTGGGGGGGCGTAAAATCGCCACTCGGGAAAAAAATCCCTCCATGCGGGCCTTAACAATTTACAACTATCCTTTAACTGTGCCTTTAAGAACTACCAGCGCTGCTGTGCCCATTACAGTGCGGGAGTCAGACAAGGATAGCGCACAAAAAGTTGAAGGCACTTTGAAGTTAACGTTCCTTCAGCTAATGAAGCTTTACGCTAAAGGAGGTTGAATAACCTGCCCCCTAATTTTCATCTCAAGTTCCACCTAATTATTTTCAGAAAATTCTTCAAAGTTGAATCTCTTCGGTATGGATAGAAAATAATGAAGGCTATTACTCTAAGTCGACGTATCCCAGATCTTGTGATGAGTTGACAATCGTATAGCTCGATACGCTCGAGATTATGACAGGCCTGGAGTAGATGATCCAGACTGGCGTCTGTTATTAATGGGCAGTTGTCGAGCTCTAGAACAGCGAGATTTTCAGCAGCACAGGGGGACAGAGCCAGCTGTCGAATCCCCTCATCAGTTATGAGCTCACAGTGTGATAAACTCTATAACAATGAACAAGGAAAAATTCAGAAATGAAGCAGAAGAAGATAAAGAAATGAGAGGAACGCTTCATCAACCTCTCATATATGGGGCCCTTGTGATACTCCATACCATATCAATTTGATGGATTTTACTGAATAAAAAATAATATGATCGATATGGTATGAAGCCTAAAGTGTATTCTTTCTGCTATTATTTGTGAATGTCTACATGAAAAGGGCCCGATTTGTCGATTCCAGTTTCCGAGAATTCACGTTTTTGTCACCGCAACTACCATTTAAACTAAGGTTAAATTATTTTTCTTCGGTCTGCTGCAGCAACGTCATTGTTCATGCTATCATGCTTATTTTGGGTTTGAAATTTACCGAATATTAACAATATTATCGCACTATACATAATTCCATATGAGAGAATCCGCCAATTTTGAATATGAAAAATGGCCTCAAAATTTTTAAACTTTTTTTATATTTTTTATAAGACATTTATGTTTGGTACACTCACAAACTCAGGAGTGAAATGCAGAGAAAAACAAAATTTTATCCTTCCAAAAAATTAGTTTTTCAGAAATATCTCGAAATCTAAAGGAGATTTACAGAAATTTTGTTTGAAACTATATATCTATATATCTAGCTATATATCTATCAGGTGAACGGTCGATCCTACCGACAATCCTCGAGCGCCATCGGGAACCTTCGGTTGAGCGGTCAGACGATTGCGAAAACCCCAAAATTCAGCACATCATCAGTCTTTGTAGAATCAACGTGTCGTGTCGTTCAAAGTACATCACCTTGTCAAATTCAGGGATTCATCAGTTAATTGTCAAGAACAATTAACAGGTATTTAACAATTCAGTACATCAACCACTGTAATTATAATTTGAGACGCCGAATAACCAAGTTCAAACCAAAGTGTAAATTTTACGGTTAACGAAGTGGTTCGATTCCACTAAAATATAGTGACATTTTATAATTCAGTTCTTTAATTAATTTCCGGCCTATCCTGAAACCACACCTCCCACATCCACTCTAAAATTAGATCTTCATTTCAAACAAATCTTGTTTATAGAGCAGAATGCGTTCTATAAAAAAGCTTCTATGAAAATTTTTTCATCTATCCCATATTCATAGATATTCATTGGAAAATTATCTCCAGATTCAGTTGCCACTTAATTTTCACAATATCTCAGCATTGAAATAAAATATCGATTTCTTGGTAACGACCTTGTTTGGTGCGTAACTAGGTTTAGGGTGGATGTGGGAGAAAATGTAGAGGGAGATGCTGGAAAATTAATTGTTGAGATGGATTATAAAAATCGCCGTTTATTGTGGGATCGGACCACGTCGTTAAATAAATTCTTTGTACACTCTTTGGTATTCAATTTCACTATTGAGTGTCTTAAAATCACTGCTAATTGTCTGCAATTTTAATTACGTTGAATCACTGATAGTAATCGAAATTTAACTGATAACTGTGGTGATGTACTGAACGAATAGCTACAATTAAATACCCATGCGATCTTCTCAACAGCTAGATTTCAACTACTTTTCGGGGGTTCCGCGATCCCCTGACCGCTCAACCGAAGGTTCCCGATGGTGCTCGAGGATTGTCGGTAGGACCGACCGTTCAACTGATAGATATATCTACGTTTCAAACACCCCGGGAGCATTCATCATCAGAGATGATGAATTAATTGGTGAGTTTGCTCTCGGAGATTTTCTGCTGCTTCAGGATAATTTTCGTCTACTGAATGCTGATGTACTGCTGTTGATAACTTTGGGCTGGAGTCATTTAATATGACACAGCTTCTGGCTGATAACGTCTTCTTCCAGGGCGTATTCTGCAGTAGATAGTATGCTGAAGAGGCTTCTGGAAATTCTGATACCTTTTTGTTGATTTCCGGAGATTTAACTGTGCCCCACAGTTGTTGATCATCTATGGTGATAGCTCCTGAATTTGTATACAATTGATTATATTAAATTTGCATATTTCCTGGTCGCTGAACTTTGGTAAAGCTCCATCAGCTGCTCGTTGTTGTTGATGGCTAAGGGGAGGAACATAGGGTGAGAGACGTATCACTTGCCAATATAATAATAAATGGAAGATGATATTTAACTCTTAATCCTGTAGTTCCTGGATGCCCCTCCACTGCTGATGGTGATGTAATTCAATTGCGCGATCCTCTCGCACAAGCCTCGATAAATGTTGACAATTCTGTGAGAGTGGGAAAATCCTTAGAGGCTCCCATCTTGAGCTCCCATGCCTTCAGAGCCTCGGCATCGAGTGATCTTCTCAGCAAGTGGGCTATCATTTGCTCGGGGATATTCTCCTGTGTCAATCTCGTCACATCCTGCAGTTGCTCGAGTCTCCATGACTACTGCAGCTTTGGCGCTGAGGTTCTCTTCAGTTGCTCTGGTGATTATCGGAAGCTCTAGAACTCGACTGAACAACAATCGACTGAACAATGAGCCTCTGATTTTCATACCTCTTGGTGAGTTTCTGCCAGGCTTTCAGTCCTCGTCCTAGTTCTCGTCCTTGACTTGGAAGGTCGAGAGGAGAGTTGCTGCTGGACCTCTGAGATAACTCTTCAGGCGAACCAACTTCTGCACTGGGGGAATCGAAGGAATATTGCCCACCAATGACTGGAAGAGGTCACTGAATTCTTTCCATTGTTCAGGTTGCCCATCAAATGCCTTGATTTCAAGGCGTTTCAGCTGATTGGCTTGATTCTGTTCCAGTGAGGTGCTGGTTGAGTCCTTCTTCTTCACCAGTTGACCCTTCAATCGAGTGATGAGCATCAAGGCTTCTCGCCTTGTCCTTGTGGCTCGTTCATGCACCCCCTCGGTGATATACTCATGATTGGAGGGGAGATACTCGGCTGGACTGGTGTAAATATTGAAATATTTACTCCATTCCGCTTCGATAATCTCCTTATGCCCGTCCAGTTTCTTTATGATGAGATCATCCTCGTTGTCGAGCTCTTGAGAGAGTTCGTGGTAAATCTCCATCAGGGTCTCTACCTTGAATGTAAGTAGTCTTACATGGCTCTCCTGCTGCATGGTGAAACCTGGCTTTGTTGATATTGAGGTTACACTTTGTTTGTCGAGCTTATCCTGATTGGTGATCGGCTGGTTTGGAACTGCCTCATTTCTAGTTGACAGTCCCTCATCAGGTGTGATCTGCGAAATTTCTTCAGTGTTGCGCTCTTGTTGTTGAACTTCTTCAGTAGGGTCGTTGACCTGAGCGTCGTCTACCATGGTGATGATCTGCGCTAAGTTCTCGATATTGGTAATATATCGGCTATTGAGATGCTACTGATGGCTGACGAGTTACCGACTGCCAGACGTTCGGTGAGTCGCCCCTTGCGTGGCGCACGGGGACGAAGCGTTGATGGGCTTCGACGACCCTCGACACTCACGAACACTCCCGATTTGGAAACTGAAATTGCACTGGAACCTTGTTTACTTCCTTACCCCGTGGAATGTAAACAAAGTCACTATCCTTTTACCCTGTCCGTTGAGTCGCTCCTGTGAAGCCCGAAAGTCTATTCACCACGAGGCGTTCTTGTAAAATTCACAGTACTTATCACACTTTTTAACCCACTATCCGGCTCGAAGGACCACTGTTTGGTGAGGAACTAGGTTTAGGGTGGATGTGGAAGAAAATGTGGCGGGAGATGCTAGAAAATTAATTGTTGAGAGGGATTATAAAAATCGCCGTTTATTGTGGGATCGAACCACGTCGTTAAATAAATTCTTTATACACTCATTGGTATTAAATTTCACTATTAAGTGTCTTAATATCACTATTAATTGTCTGCAATTTTAATAACATTGAATCACTAATAATAATCGAAATTTAACTGATAACTGTGGTGATTGCGATTCCCTGACCGCTCAACCGAAGGTTCCCCAGAGTGCTCGAGGATTGTCGGCAGGACCGACCGTTTAACTGATAGATATATCTACGTTTCAAACAGACCTTTTCTGCAGAGAAGAATGAGGTCTACCAAAAAGGTTATTACAAAAATCTTTCCATCTCCTTTACCTTCCGAAATATTGTCGAATAACTAATTTTCATACTTGAATGACGTCGTTTTATATCTTCCACTCTGAATGAGGTTCTATGCTGGGTTATGATATACAGGAGATTTGAGGGAGTATTTGCCTTAAGCGGTTCAAGAAATCGATTTTTTTTCTTACATTTTATTTTTCCCTATTCTTTTAAAAATCTATTACAAAAAGAATTTTCATGAAATTCACAAAAATACCCGAGATACGGGGGTTTGAAGCCGAGCGCGCACAGGTAGGCAGGTGTTCCAGCGTTGCACCACTCAACAATAGGATCCCTCCGATGGGGCCGATAAATCCCCGAACTCGGGAGCAAGGGCAGGCTTATTTTGACACAATTTCATACCTGTTTCCCCAAAATTTGTCTGAGGTGGATTTTCTTGACTAAGGCGATAGTCTATTTTGAACTCTCAGGCGAAGTGTTGACTTTTAGTGAAATATGGATAGAAAAGGATCCCGTACGAATCGTGTCAATCCATCGAGATGGAAAAAACGATACTATCATGGAAAAAAACGTGCTTCAAGCTCAACTACAAGTTCACCAGAGAGCGCATCAGCAAAAAAGTTGAGAAAAGGTGATGATTCTGACGATGGAGTCCCTATTTCAAACGTTGATAACTGTTTGATAAATTTCGCCATGGTGTTTACTGCGCTCAGTAATTTTGTGGTTTGCCGAGAGCGTCAGGGAAATATAGAATTTAGAAAAGGGGATCTCAATGGCTTGGGGTTTAAAATTTTGTTAGACTGCAAATGTGGCCAAAGTGCGATTCGATCCTCGCCTTACAGTAACCGAACATATGAAATAAATCGTCGCATGATTCTTGCTTTCCGACTTCTGGGCATTGATTATTATCGAGGTATGAAACTCATTTCCGAGGCATGCAAAACAATATACGATAAAGTGACACGCAAAGCAGTTCAAGAAGAATAGAAATTAGCAAAGGAAGACGAAAAAGATGAATTGACGGTATCAGGTAATGGCACCTGGAAGAAACACGGTTTCAGTTCTCGTTTCGGAGTTTCAACTATTATTGGCAAGTTGAGTGGCAAGGTTTTTGATGCTGAAGTAAAATCAAGTTTTTTTCAGGGCTGTAATCTGAATAAAAATAAATTTGACAACCAAGAAGAACTTGATGACTGGATGGAGGACTATAAAGAAGAATGTACTCTCAACCACACTGGTAGTGCAAGAAAAATGGAAGTTGATGCAATCGTCGACATGTTTAAAAGATCTAAGAAAAAATATAACGTCAAGTATACTACCTATATTGGCGAGGGTGATAGTAAAACATTTGCTGGACTCCAAAAAGCAAAGCCATATGGGGAAAAAATTAAAATTAGGAAGAAAGAATGTACAGGACACATCGGAAAACGAAAGGGTAGACGCATAAGCAGTCTGAAAAAGATTGGGGGGAAAGGAGTTGTAAAACTTACAGTACAAGAGACAATCTTACGTTATATTATGGATTAGCGATCAGATGGAATCCAAATTCGGTGGAAAATATGAAAACAGAAATATGGGCAACTTTTTACCACAAGAGTTCAACTGATGAAAATCTACAACAGCACTCATGTCCTCCTGGACCTGATAGTTGGTGTGAATGGCGTGTGGCAGAAGCAAATGGAACCCTGGATAATTTCAGAGATAAACCACCGCTTCGCGATGAAGTATTAAAAGCTATAAAGCCAATTTATGAAGACTTGAGTAAAGATGAGTGTTAGAATTATTGGTTGCCGGACTGGACTAAGACCCAGGAATAAGACCCAAAGGCGAGAATTGAGTTTTCCTTTTTTTTTATTGGCGAAATTGAGTTTCGAAATTGATAGCGAATGTGAGTTTTCAATGGATTTGAGACTAGAAAGTTCTCAAGTGTCCTTGAGAAGCGGGTTAACAATCACTAATCCAAATCGGGATTTAGCGTGCACTCTGCTAGACCGCGGAGAGGTGCGAGGAAATTCTTTCGAACTATGCGGTGACCCAATGAATTCACACCTCTCGATGATTTGCCTCGGGTCTAACCTCGAGATGGTCAAGCGGTGTGCTCATAGGAAGTTCGCCTCTTCTCGAACTCTCTCGAAGGTTCTACTGACCTTGAAGTCCTTGATTCCTCCGTAGATCTCCTGAGATCCGTTGATTTTCAGCTTCTCAGTTCTCCGTTCTCCCTTTTTCTTTCTCGGCTTTTCCTCCTCTGCTCTACTGCTTCTCTGCTTCTGGTTGTTCCCTCATCGCTTTCTGGATCGAAAGTAAGCGCTCTGGGGCAGCCCACCGCCTTATATACCCCCCAAATAGCGCAATAGCGCAAATAGGTTGCGCGTATGTGCAGAGAACTATCTCGACATTCCGTGGGCTCTGATTGGCCGGTTTCAATTCGAGGGAGCGTCAGCGCCATCTACAGATGTCGCCAAGAGTGGGGAAATTGTCGCCCTCTACAAACCAGTGGCTCCCTCGCATACTCAATCATCGAAGTAGTTTCCTACTTATCCAACATTTCCGCCCGCCTTCGTTTTTGAAGACGACGACTCAGTCATTTGATCCGATGTGATTCAATAGGTAACGGACAAATTTTCGTGAGTGGGCGTTTCATGGTGGTGCCAGTGGTTTTCATAGTGACCACGCGTACAATTCCATCCTGACCAGGATGAACCTGAATGATTCTGCCCAAGGGCCATTTGGCAGGGGGGTATCTCTCATCTATAATAAGCGCGAGATCTCCAACTGCTATTGGAGATGAAGATTTGTTCCATTTGTAAGCGGTTTGCAATTTCTGAAGATATTCTTTTGACTATTTTGATCAGAAACTTTGAAGCATCTGAGAGAGATGCTGCCAACGAGAAAGTCTTGATGACTTGAAACATTCAATATTTGGTTCAGCGACCAACGTCAGCGGGTGTCACACAAGAAAATAGCCGGGCGTTAAGACTCCGAGATCATCAGGATCATTCGTTACTGGACATAATGGCCGAGAGTTTAAGACAGCTTCGATTTGGGCCAGTAAGATGGTTAATTCTTCATAAGTGAGAGAAGCCTCTCCAATGACTCTGCATAAGTGATATTTCATGGATTTTACGCCTGCCTCCCACTTCCCTCCGAAATGAAGGGCAGCAGGTGGAATAAATGTCCACTTGGTTGCATCATTTGCAAGTAGAGTCGAAAGTTTTTCATGTTCAGACGAAGTTTGTGAGAAAAGCTTCTTTAGCTCTTGATTAGCTCCCTTAAAATTGGTCCCAGAGTCGCTGGTCAAGGTCGCACAAATTCCTCTGCGTGCAGTAGAACGTTTGTAAGCCGCTATGAAGGCGTCAATTGTGTAATCAGTCACTACCTCAAATGGATTGCTGAAGTTGAAAAACAAACAAATACAGCGATCCAAGGCTTGTAAGTGCGAATATTCTTTCCTCTCCATGTTTTGAGTTGGTAAGGACCGGCATAATCCACGCCAGTGTGGAGGAAGGCTCGAGATGGATTCACTCTCGAAGGAGGTAATTGACCGATGATCTGTTGATCTCTTGTGTATGTCGATATCGGGTGCACTGGACACATTTGAGAATGCATGAACGCACTGAAATGTGTCCACCCATAATCCAGTAATTGTTTCGTATGTAACTCAATGTGTCTTGCGTAGATCCATGAAAAGTTCTTAAATGGACATCTCTAATAATTAGAACACTAAGTGGGCTATGCTCCGCAAGGATGTATGGATGCTTAGTTGTTTGATTTAATGAGGAATGTTCCAATCGTCCCCCTACACACAATAGTCCTTGAGAATCAATGTATGGCAGAAGTCGAATCAGACGGTTTGACTTTGGGAGGTCGTTCTTAGATGCAAGGGTGTTGATTTCAAATTTGAAATGATTTTGTTGGACTTCCTTCACCCAAAAAAGTTTGGCTTGTTCCAGTTCTTCTGGCGTTAAAGGATGTTTCAATGATGAATTGAGTTGTCCCTTAAACCGTGAGATAACTTGATTGCATGTAGCTGTGGCACGAAACAGGATTTTCAATGACGAACATCGACCGAGCATGCCCCAGAAGGGATGTTCTCTCAAGGTTTGTATCGCAACTATTACTTGAGGTCTTCGTTCTTCCAACTCTCTTGATGATGTCACTTGAGGAATAGTGAAATTGGGCGAATGTGATTGATCCTTTCGTAACCATGATGGTCCTGTCCACCAGAGAGAATGGTCTTTAAGTTGGGAGGCAGATAATCCTCTGGTGGCACAGTCTAGGATTTTCCTTGCCTGGTAAGTACCTCCACTGCGCTGAAGCAAGAGCTTCTTGAATCAAACATACTCCGTTGTGAGCATACTCTTTCCATCGCGATGGATGATTATTGACCCACGTAAATACAATTGAGGAATCTGTCCAAAGGTAGCAGTCGACCCTTTTCTGAAGATCGAGGACTCTCAGAATAGTAGTGATCAGTTTGGTTAGCATGACTGCTGCTGTCAGTTCCAATCTTGGTATTGTAAGACGCTTCAATGGTGTGACTTTCGTCTTGGCACACAGAAGATTGACACATCTCATTTTGATGATTAATTGATCGGATGAAGACCGTGGCAACCATTGCGTTTTGAGAAGCGTCACTAAACCCATGAATTTCGAGGTTACAACTAGTTGTTGTTCCAATCCATCGTGATATTTGGAGTTCCTCGAGTCCCTCAGCGTCCTTGAGAATTTGCTCCCAGGCCTTTTGTTGCAGTTTAGGAAGCTGAGTATCCCAAGAAAGTTTAATTGTCCATAACTCCTGCATGAAAAACTTGGACTTGATGAATAGTGGGTACAATAGCCCAAGTGGATCAAAATTCTGTGCTATCTGAGAAAGCACTTGTCGTTTGGTTGTGGAAGTTGTCGATGAAGCGGTCTGTCTAAATTGGAAGGTATCTGAGACTCAATTCCATGATAGTCCAAGGGCGCGAGTTACTGTGTCTTGAATTGGAATGAACGTCACCTCATCTTGGTGCTGGTGTGGAATTTTCTTCAATACCTCCACGTCATTGCAACGCCATTTTCTCAAGGGAAAGCCGCCCGTCATGCAGAGAAGATTCACTTGATGGGCTTTTTCCTGAGCTTCTCTTATTGTATCAGCGCCACCAAATACATCATCGACATAGCGTCCCTTTATAATAAGCTCTCGAGCTAATGGAAATTTCTCACCTTCATCCTCAACCAATTGGAGCATTGACTTGATGGCCAAGTATGGTGCACAAGCGAGACCATAAGTTACTGTTACTTCACAATGTTCTCTCCCTCTCACCAGAGAATTCGCTGAAACCTTCAGTCATCAGGGTGAATTTTAATTTGTCTATACATTTTGGTTACATCTGCCGAAAACAGGTACTTGAACTGACGTAGCCAGATAAGAATGTCGAAGATGTCAACTTGAATTTTAGGTCCCGTGTGCAGCAGTTCATTTAGAGGCAAACCTTGTGATACTTGACATGAGTCACTGAAGACAACTCTCAATTTAGTGGTAGTACTTGACTCTCGAATCACTCCATGGTGAGGGAGGTAAAAGCCGAATTCAGGCTCTGGCTGATTAGAAGGTACTCGTACCATGTGTTGAAGATCTTCATATTCCCTCAGAAATGCTGAATAAGCTTGATGGAATGTTGAATTGACTTTGAACTTGGATTGNATTCTCCCTTCTTCTTTCTCGGCTTTTCCTCCTCTGCTCCTCTGCTCCACTGTTTCTGTGCTTCTCTGCTTCTGGTTGTTTCCTCGTCGCTTTCTGGATCGAAAGTGAGTGCTCTGGGGCAGCCCACCGCCTTATATACGCCCCAACTACGCAAAACTTCAACATTCTGAAACGTTTTGCGACGCAAATAGGTTGTGCGCATGTGCAGAGAATTATCTCGACATTCCGTGGGCTCTGATTGGCCGGTTTCAATTCGAGGGAGCGTCAGCGCCATCTACAGATGTCGCCAAGAGTGGCAAAATTGTCGCCCTCTACAACAAGTGGCTCCCTCGCATACTCAATCATCAAAGTAGTTTCCTACTTATCCAACAATGAGTTACGAGAAAGATGTTTAGGGGCGAATACACAGAATAATAACGGAAGTCTGACTTCTTTAATTTGGACTTTTTCTCCGAAGCACATTCATTCGGGGAAAACTGTTGTAGAAATATCGACACATCTTGCAGTCTGTATCTTCAACGAAGGATTTGGCGGTATTTTACAGATCATGAACCAAATGGGCATTAGGATAGGTCTACAGACCAACACATTCGCTTCTGAGAGGGACCAGGAGAGAATTGAATGTTCGGAAAGGCGCGTGTCTAATGTTGCGAAAATGGCAAGAAAAGCTAGAAATTCAAAACAATTGGAAAGGGATGAATTTTATGAAGAACAGAAAGGCGTCTTGTATGGTGCTGGGATTGCAGATTAATTGCTTTTTCTCCATAATTTAATGTTTATTTTTAAAATTACAAACTTAAAACAGACATATACTCCATGTTGATCTAAAAACTCATCAAATATTTGGTACTTTGCGAATTCTCATTGTCGTTTACGTAAGTAGAGCTGTTAATAATCAATAAATTCAACTTTTTTCTATAAAAAACGTTTTTTATCTACTTTTTTATCTACTAATCAATGCTCAATAAATCATGAAAAGGATCATTTTCCTTGATTTTATTTAGTTTTCTAAATATATATATCGCTGGTGTTTCATCATAGATTTTAACAGACTTTGTTTCTCACCCAATTGAATTCGATGACCTTCCTCTCTCATCGGTGGTAATTCGTTGAAACACCTCATTACCATCCCAACTATCGTTTGCGCATCGATTTCATACCTCGAAAGGTTTTAGCAGCACAGTGGATTTTCGATCTCTCAATCTCCATATCTCCAGGAATGACTACATAGACTTCCTTCATTCCAGCAGTGGTTTGTGCAATGGAGGAAGTTCATCTGATTCAATTGAGTGAGAAATAGTCTCATATAATCTGCATCTAACACCAACGATGTACCCGAATAAGATCCGAATATTCCGAAAAATCAATAAAATCCAGGAAAATGACCTTCATTTTTATGATTTATTGAACATGGTTTAGTAGAAATTGAATCTTCTGAATATCATCACCCAGCACAGGACATAATTCAGAGTCGAAGACATGAAACAACATGTGTTACTCAAATCCGAAAATTAGTTTTTGAGCAATATCTCGAAAGGCATAGTAGATGGAGATTTTTATAATGGCCTTGTTTGAGATTGAAGCTAAATTGAGATAGCAGTTGGGGAAAAGTGGAATTGTGGAAGGAGGTGGAAAATTAAAACACGCGGAATTATAAAACCACACTGTTGATGTACTTTATTGTGGAATAACCCACGCGTCTCGATAAATTAATAATGTTACACTGTTGAGTTACTCGACAAAGTCAATTAAATGATGATTTGAAAAATGCACTGCACTTGAGATTCTCTCGAGATTGAACTTGATGATTGACTCAAAATAATTGATAGTTAACTCGGGATTAATTGATAATTGAATTGAATTAAATATAGACGCTGTACGAAGCGCTAGACTCAAATATATCGCGTTGATCTACTCCGGTGATGTACTCGATTGAGCGGTTACGGCGATACAAAACTGTGATTAGAGTGACTCCCTCGGAGTCTAGAATGATACTATTGACTTTTTCGGCGATTTTCTTCGTAACTGACCGTGACCCCCGAAGGGTCCCGAAGTTTCTCGAGATTTTCGTTGAGTCCGGTGACCGTTTGACTAGTTGGAATAGCTGGATTTCAAACAGGGCTTTTTTATAGACTTTATTCTTCCCTTCAAGAAAGGTTCTTACCAATAAATCGATATTTTGTTTCAATGCTGAGATATTGTAAACGAAACTAATTGGTAACTGAATCTGGAGATAATTTTTCAATGAATATCTCTGAATATACAGTCAATGGAAAATTTTTTATAGAAGCTTCTCATTCTGCTCTACAAAAAAGATCTTTCAGAAATGCCTCCACCTCCACCTTTGGATTTAAAAATATTTTTGAGAAACAAATTTTTTGGGAGCACAAAGTTTCGTTTTTCTCTGCATTTTACCTCTGATTTTGTGAGAGCACCAAAAATAGAAATGATTTAAAATAGGTATGTTTTTGTTAGGAAATTTTCTGAACTTTACGATGAAAGAATTGAAAATTGAAAAACATTGGGGAACGACCCCAAATGGCCATTTGAAACTTTCTTTTTGAATTTTCTATGCCAAAATACGTAGATACAGAAAAAACATTTTTTTTTAAGCTGAGAAAATGTCCAACGAAATCTATGGGTTCAAATTTTTTTTATCGTTCTTAGGGACTCGTAATTAGAATTTTAAAAAAGTGCTTAGAAGAACAGAAAAATTCAAACTTCAATATCTCTCCCAATAATGGAGGTAGAGAGCTCCGAGTGCGCTCATTTTTCTTCTGTTGGAATATACTTTTCGATAAGAAATAAGAGGAAAAGTTTTAAAATTTTTAGGCAATTTTTCATATTCAGGATTGGCGGAATCGCCCATATAGATAAATTGGGCCCTTTCACGTGAACGGCCACATTTGCCGATTTACATTATCTCCTATAGGCCTGAAAATATTCAATATAACAAAGAGTCAGTGTTTTTCGTGAGGCGAAACTACGCATGAACCCCAAAGAGAAGATAAACATTCTATTTACCAACTTCTCGAGACGTGGACATCCCATCGCCAAGTGAATAAGTGTGGCATCGGTAATGAGAGCACACTCCTCCAAATCCATTTTTTCTAATAATCTGCAATTCTGGAAACATTCATTAAGCAAGAGAAAACGAAATTAATTGATTTTTCTAATCGGAAGGATCATCACAATGGTTATAGGGTTAGAGACTTCTTTGGAGAACCATGCAAAAAACTTTTCTTTACAGAGTAAACACTATCTAATAAGAAAGATCTATCAGCATCCCCTTTGAAATTAATGATAACCGAAATGATTTTTTTAATTGACCGAACTTAAGAACTTCTAATGCTTCCTATCCCTCTATATTTAATGTAGATCGCTGAAGAATTCAAAATTATATATACAGGGTGCCCCATTTGAAAAAATGCGGCCAAATATCTCCTAAGGCGTGTAAGTAACAACAAAATGTTGAATACAAAAATTGTAGGGTTTCGAAGGGATCATTCGATGCATTTATTATTTTGAGCTTTCAAGCTAATGTTTGCAAGCTGCAAGCACAAAGGGCTTTTTTTTAATAGGAACCGCATTTTTCACCCCAATGAAACTTGTTCATCTTGATGAGTTGTTTTCAGATACCTCATCATTCATGTAATTTCCTCTAATTTTCCTCGAAAAATGCCACAAAAACGAGTTCTGTGGTCAAATTGATGATTCAGACTTTTTTAGCGTGACCCAGGATGCACCACGTGGAGGTAAAGTCTGCTTCACATCTCTTGTGCTAAAAAAAAAAAAGAAAAAAATAGCGCCCCTCCCTCTACAACTTTCCTTTCGATCTTCCGAATAACTGAATCTGTAGGATAATATAGGCGATTGCGGTGCCACTCTCGATATGTGCGAGCAGCGGCTCGATACACTCCTCTACATATTCCCAAAACGAGTAAAATATCGACCATTTCACTGGCTGAATACATCGTGATGTGTTCAATAAAATGACAAGTGATACTAACTCGATTCTGGTTGAATTGGCACTGATTAGAATAAGAGAATCCTCGAAGTAGTAGTAAAATTGTTTGTTTATTGTTTACATTTGATAACTCCTATTGGTAAACAGATCAACGGAATAATTACACCAAGGTGCGCCAAGAATGTTTGAATCTTCAAATCTGACCACAAAACTCGTTTTTGTGGCGTTTTTCGATTAAAATTAGAGAAAATTATATGAATGACGAGGTATCTGAAAACAACTCGTCGAGATGAACAAGTTTCATTGGGGTGAAAAATGTGATTGCTATTTTTAAAAAAGCGCTTTGTGCTTGCAGCTGGCAAACATGAGCTTGAAAGCTCAAAATTACAAATGCATCGAATGTCCCCCTCGAAACCCTACAATTGTTGTATCGAACATTCTTTGTTACGTGCCCGCCTTAAAAGATATTTGGCCGCATTTTTTCAAATGGGACACCCTGTATAAATATATAGACATTAAAAGTTTCTTTACTTTTATTTATTACTTACTCTTGCCAATGCCTGAAACCCAGCATCAGTGAAATGAGTACAGGCAACACATTCTAAAACACTGAGCAGAGGACAGTGTTGAGCGATTGTTACCAGCGATGCATCAGTCAAATTTGGACAGTTGGATATACAAACGTAATGCAGTCGTGGACACCTCTCACTCAGCTCACGCACTGCGTCATCTGTGATATTCTGGAAGGGGAATGTGAAAAATTAATAAGTAGGCACTAATTTTAATCTAAGAAAAAACAGCTCGAGAAACAACAGCCCAAATGACATGTGTTTGAGAACGTGATATTGTCATCGTAGAGCCAAAGGGACGTAACAGCTATGCTTATGCACACCACTTACACCTTTTTGGCTATACGACGATGATATGTACGTATTCCCTTTCTTCCGGGGCTCTTTCCACCTGCTGACGCTCTGAAAAGGATAGAGCATTGGTGTTATCAGGTAAAATTGAATCGATAGAAAATGTTCGACTGTAATACAGGATATAGCAGTAATAAGGCCTAGTCGAATAAAATTATCCTTAAGGATGGTACAATAGCAAATATAAAGAATGGTTAAAAAATCAGAAAAGTTGACTGAACAAAAACAATTAGTACAGTGTTTCTGATTTTTTGTTCCATTTTCTTGACTGCTTAATGCAGTTAATTATGAAGGTAGAACTAATGAATGTACAAAATGAGATGAAGCAGTTTTCACCTCAAAATATATTTCTGGGAAACATCATGGCATTGAAAGCAAGTAGGTAACTAAATTTCCATAAGGACTCTATCTGCAGAACGAAAAGGAATCAAGAATATGAAAAATATCACATACACCCACACAAACGCGCGCGCCTACCAACATGTCTGCAAAAATGATTAAAAATAAAACTGAACGGCATTACAATATATTCCTCCCGTTGGGTCAGAAAGTTAAAAATGTTCTAGTAAATACCCTGCACTCATGGAGATTGATGGCCTCCAAGTTCGGACAGTACCGCGCCAGGCACTTGATAGCCCTGTCTGTGAGTTGTCGACATCCTTTACTGAGGAAACTCCTGAGCTCTGGACAACCACGTGCCAACGCCTCAACCCCATTATCAGTCAATAATTCACACCACGATAAATTGATGTGTGTCAGTAGTGGACAACCTTCCGAAAGATCCTTGATTGCTAAATCTGTTATCTCTGGACATGAATCTAAATTCAAACGCTGAAGCTTTGGACAGTGACTGCTCAGCGATGCACACGTTATATCGGAGATTTTCTTGCACTGGCTGAGGTTCAGTTCTTCAATATTTGAACATGATTGGGCGAGAGTGCGCATTGAATTATTGCCGATACTCTGACAACCACGGAGGGACAATTGACGAAGAAAACCACCACATCGTCTTGAGATATTTTCTATTACTGGTCCCTAAATGAAAAAAAAACAATTGTGAGATTTCATTGATGTTTTGACGGCGTACAGGGACTTATAAGATACATGAGGAGTATATACAAGGTGTTCCATAGAATATAACCAAGGTGAATTTGAAACACCTCCTACATGATTGGAGGTGAAGATTTGATTCTTTACTGCACCTGGAAAACTTGACAAGTTTGGATAAAAATAATTTCAGGTGGTCATCATCCCTTGCCCGGAGAAAATAAGTGTGGACGTCCGCATGAAAAGTGACCACTTTGTCGAATTTAGTTCCCGAGATAATCGCAGTTTTGTAATTCTGGTTCAGATTTGTCATTTTTGTTTCTTGGTTAAAAATGGACTATAACCGCATCGAATCGCGCAAGCTTCCAGGCTTCATCTTCATTATAAATACATCTTTCTATTTTTCTGAAAAAAAAGAACAGGAACCTCTTTGTCGTATTGTGAGAAAACCCGGGAATGTTTGTATTTTGTAACAGTTTATCGCATTCTATAGTACATTCCCAGGTAAGAATTGACGATAGAAACAGGGCTCATCAAGCCCTGGACCAAGGCTCGGAAATGCTCAATCAGGGCTGGGGCTCAGCCTTGGATCAATCCTCCTTCAGCCCTACAATGATAACCTCGTTCCAGGCTTAGTCCGCAAGGCTTGAACGAGGCTCGGTGCCAAGGCTTGATTCAAGGCTTGAATTACCACATTTTAAAGGCTCAATCGAGCTTCGGCTAAATAAACTGGAGTATTGTTTATAGATATTTGTATAAACAATTTCTTATTGCTTCATAACCCTTTTTATAAATTTAGAGTAACCTATGAAAGAGAGTGCGGTCGGACCGTGCATCACTGTTGCTAAATGTTGTTGGTGATTGTGATTGTCGGTTAATTAACAATGGATGGGAAAAAAATTATTATCATCATTAGTTTCTATTAACTATTCGTCTTGAATTATTACTGCGCACCTGGGAATTGAAATACAATGAAATCAAACATTTAATAATTTGCTCCTCTGCTGGGGTTCGATCCGGGGTCCTTCTGATCCGTAGACAAGCGCGCTATCCACTGGGCTACCTGCGACTTCTTAGGATGATACATTTTTTTCGGGTATAAAAATTCAACTTGTGTTAGTGTTATTTTGTTATTTTGTTGATATCCTAATTAAACTTCCTGAACTTGAATAAATGATAGGTCCGATGGATTTATGAGTTCAGAATCGATTGATTAATTAATTATAGATAAGGATAATAATAATGTAGCCACGTGCACAAAGAGCTGCTCTAGGCCTGGCCTGGGGTGAGCTTAGATAACTTGGCGAAAAATTATAGCTATGTTTGTAGATGATGATAATGTTTTCACCACAATTAGCTGATGAGTATTGATATAACAATTGGGGAAATTAATGGGAAGTAACTTTAATTTTCGAGGCCTTGCTGAGCCCTGAATAAGCCTTGACGTACTGAGCCTGAATACTGAAAGCCTGGACTAGGCCTGAATTGAGCCTCGCCAATGGCCCCTTTAATCATCCTCATTTGAAGCTCAAGTGAACGATGAAACCAAGCCTATCCCAGGCCTGAATAACTGAGCCTCGCCAACCCTGGGCTCATACAGGCTTGTTCTCATCGTCAGCCTATGTAATTCTTACCTGGGTTGGTGAAGGGAAATACATGATCACACATATATTTAGTGATTTCAAGTATAACAAGCCAGTCGCTCTTTGTTTTATAACTGGGTGTGTCATGTTTGTTAATCAATTGCCCAGGGAACAATTTTCGCGGATGCCACCTAAAAGTTCCCAGCAAGCTCGGTAAATATGCGGAAATTTACCGGTAAATTGATAGCTGGGTGGTAATTTCGTTTCGAATCGACATCTTTACGTAAATCAGGATCTTTATGGATGTATGATGCCTAAATTTTATTGCTGAACCTAATTTCTGACCCCTATTTCCTATCCTCATTTCTCATCTTTACTTTTGACCCTTATTTCGGACCCTCCTTTAGGCTTTTATTAGGTGTACAAATAAGTTTTAGGACACTTTGTAAGAAATTTAAAATAATCTCTCATTTTGAATGACCTTCAGCCATCTGTTAGATTCACGGAAGCCTTCTGCAAAGAAAGTTTCATCTTGCGAGGCGAGGAAATTATCGACCCATTTTTACACTTCTTCAAATGGTTTGAATCGCACATCAGTCAATTCGTTTTGCATCTTCCGACACAAGTGAAAATCAGTTGGAACTAAGTCTGGTGAATACGCCGGGTGTGGTACAACTTCCCATCTAAGAGCCATTAACGTATCTTTGACCGGTTTACCCACAAGAGGCCTGGCGTTGTCTGGAGCAATTTTACTGGACGTTTTCCTTTGCAAGCAAATTGATTTTTTTGTTCAATTTCTTAGTTCAATCTTATTAATTATTGACGATAACGATCGGCAGTAACTGTCTCGTCAGACTTTAAAAGTTCATAATGCAGTGCGCTTTTCATATCCCACCATATACACAGCATGATCTTCTTACAATGCATATTGCACTTCGGTGTCGGTGTCGTCGGCTCGCCAGGGTTAACCCAATGATATTTGCGTTTTGGATTATCAAAATAAATCCACTTTTCATCGCCGGTCACAATTTTCCACAAAAAAGACTTTCTATGTTGCTTATTGTAAAGATTCAGACATATGTCAGGTCGGCTATCTTTATTTTCTTGAGTCAAAAAGTGTGGCACCCACTTTGTTCCTTTTCGAATCTTTCCCATTGCGTTTAAGCTGTAGGAAACGGTCTGTTGAGTTACTCCAAGCTGTTTTGCAAGTTGTTTTTCCGTCTGGAAAGAGTTTTCATCCAGCGACGCTTGCAGTTCCTGGTCATCCACCCTTACAGGGGCCCCGGTACGTTCACGGTCGCTAACGTCGAAATCACCTTCTTTAAATCGCTTATACCAATACTCACATGTACTTTCAGATGCAATGTTGTCCCGAAGAATAGAACAAATCGATTGATATGCTTTCCTAACAGTTTTTCCATGATGGAATTCATAGCAAATACAGTGTCTAATAAATAGCTTATCGATCTGCACGTTTTATTCACAGGATTTAAGGTTATGTTTATGACTCCCTTATGTTTTGATACTACATAACAAACCCCACCATATCATATGTGAGCGGTAACTTTGAATTACTTTCAAGACATGGAATCGAAATGTCCTAAAACTTATTTGTACACCTAATATTTCTGACTCGGAAGGCTAAACCTTATTTTTGATCCTTGAGACCCTCAGTTTCGACTCGCATTTCTAACTCTCGTGAATTTTAAGTTTGATTTGTTATGTCCGCCCAGATGTCACTAGGGCAACCAGCGCCAATTTCAAAATTGGCGGAAAGGGTTGGCAGGAACGTTTGCAACTGAAGCCCGGATGGGCAATCCAACGAAGTCCAACAATTATCTCATGAAATCTCTGCTAAATCCTTGACTTGATGATTAATAATTATGAGGAACAGGTTATTTAAAATAAATCCAACACTGAGTGCTTCGGGAGAGCACGTAAACTATTTATTCAATCAACAAAACTTCAAAACTCTAATTATTTGAAAAGGTAAAAGATCTGAACTCTGAAAACTATGTCGTAGAACTGCCTCTAGATATTCAAAAACTGCCCCTCGAAGGGTCTTACTTCCCCTACTCTTTTCCAAAGTTGCGCACGCATCTCCTATGTTCTTACATGCTAATAGAAACTGAAGGGAGAAAGCTAGGCGACGTTGCGATGCAGTCAACGTTGCCTAGTCTCTCAACTTTGGGACACACGTGTTCCAGGAGAAAATGACGTTTCTCACAAGGAAACAAAGGACACAAAAGGAGGTCTGTTCATGATTAGTCATGGACCCTCTTGGAAAGCAGACGCATAAAATTTTACGATGTTTATGGCGACTCGAGAAAAATCAACAGAAACCCGATATTATTTCAGAGTGTTTATTCCTATGTTTATTTCAACGGTCTATATTTTCCTTTTCTTCCAATGGACCTCTATATTCGAAAATTGAAATAATGCATCGTTCTTCTCCGGAAAACACGTGCCCCAAATACGCAGTATAAAATAAAAGAAGGATAAAATAATTATTTAAATTTAATTATTCTGATCAGACTAATATTTAAATTGCCCGCCAGGTGTGCATAACGCCACCTAGTTACGAAGGGCCAGCGACATAACAGATTTCGGGTTGGGGACAATCGAATCGAGATAGAAGCAACCTAGGGAGACATCTGGACGGAACACATGGAGTTTGAAGCTTGTTAAGGGCATGAATGACTTCGCTAGAATAGCTTTATTATCGACTATGGACGATTATCGAAATTTCAATTTCGCGGAGCTTTTGGGGTAATAAATTATATTTGGCAGTAACTAAAGATACACGCACTCATTGATGTAGAGTAATTATATTGTGCAATTGAAGAATGATTTCGATGAAGAATATAGCATATATGCGAAACTTATGATGAAATATATTGAGGAGAATTAAGTTCTGCACTTTTCTGTTTTCAATATACCAATTTTTTCGGAAAAGATCCGTTTCCAGTTAATTTGTTCCATGAACATAATTTTTTTCTGCATGAACATTCAAGCCGAATGTATTTAGTGACGAATTCATATATGAGCGATATTGGAAGGAACTGCTTTCATTTATTTATTATGGAAAATCTGACTAAATCATAAAATATCTTCTCTTGACTATCTTCTCGTGACTTGGCTACCTTACGATAATTCACAGAACGAATTCACCAGACGATCAATAGAAAAATAATGTCCAATACTCCGATATACTTTTTTATCCGAAAAATTATTCATGTGAATCGCACTGATTCATCCAGGGAATGTTAGCCAATAACATGGATTCTATGGAATCTCGATTGTTAATGGTAAAGAGGAAGTTACTGGAAATGATCTATATTGGTGATAGTAAGAGAAAAAAGTAAGCCCATGTTATTTCAGAAAGAACTTGAATGATTTCGAGAATCCGTGCATATCAAGTCATATAATTGTCATGCTCCGCGAATTGTTAAACAACAATCTTCATATATAGGGAAAGGGATCTTAGTATATTGAAGGAATTTCTTCGTTTCTGATTAGATTACCTTTCGCAAATGAGATTGATTTACAGGGAAGCAATGCAAAACAAAAAGCATTCAAATTTTTGTCCGTTTGAATCCATCAGCGATTGAAACTCGATTCATCCTAAAACGAAGTAGATAAAACAAAAACTTTTTTTTAGGGAGCATATGTTTGCGCCAGATTCGTTCAGATGTCGTTCTGTAACTCATAAAGTGCTTCTCGCCAAGAATTAGGATTATAGGTTATGGCATTTTGTCATACCATAATAGTAAATTCCCAAAGAAACCAAATGAATTTCTCCTGTTCGATATTCAGAGGTAGAACAATAATGAGGAGGCAACCCTTAGCTCAGGAAGGTCAAGAGGAAATTCGTGAGAGTATTGTAACAAACTTGTCAATAAATTATAAAATTATTTAACAGTTTTCAAATTCTACCGCTTAATTCCAGTCAATATAAGAGTTATCTCAGTAACCAACGTCGTAACTAGCACCTTACGTTACAATATTCACATTCTGCTGCCATCTGCTGTGAATCTGTTCACCCAAAACACAGTCGGTAAAATCGAATTAGGATAGATCAACGTTCGTCCTCCCAATTTTTTGCGTAAACGAACAGTTGTTATTTCCTCTCTTCACTCATCGAGAAAATCGATTCAATAAGCTGTCAGCCATGACATTTAAAAGTCACATATTGACGTCGTTAATAATCAATGAAGGATGGTAGAGATATCAGTATATTCAAAATAAGTGTACACGAGGTCTCTTCCGGAATCACAATTGGTGAATAATTTCAGTGGCCTCGAAGTTATTTGTTATATTATCAGTTCATATGGAACTTTTTTTATCAAATCAATATGACGAACTTTGAGTTGATCGTTAACATCATAAATGGGACCACTGTTTATGTGTAAATCGGATACATCGATCTATTCAAAACGTGTCCATTCTCATAGATTGTATACTTATATATTCCACTATATTTGAATCCTCTCAAATTGTCAAGTACTCAATTCATAAATTTTCAAATAACATATACGCATGTACAAGAACTCGCTCACCCTCACATTCAGTGGAAAATAGGCTTCAGTGTAGTTAATTATCGGGAATATCTAGTCTTCACGCGAAAATAAATTTTGAATCATAACCCCTTCGCTCAATTTATGAATAAAAGCAATAAATTATTGAAGATTTTTGAGTATTGGTCTCATCCTCCTGCGACAATTTATTGTATGAAGAGAAATATCAATAACTCAACTCAATTATGGAGTATCGAACGAATACCATTCCATGATATTCCCTCACGTGTATAGATCGCCCCAACAGACAATTTGTTGCACATAATATATAACCATATGTTTTTAAAAATATTGTTTCCAGAAAAATGGCAATATGTGAAAAGATTCAATTAGTCCCTTCTCAAATCTCCGAACTAGTATTCGATAATGATATAATATATGATTGAACATTATCGCGGCTTTTTAGCCCATCAGTAACTTATCGACATGGCATTTTGAATTTGCTGTGTATGCGGGTGATGGCCTCCTAGAATTTGGAAGGGGAATCGCCACTACTCTCTTTATAATATTAATATTTATATATATAATATATAATATTTCCCAATGCTCTCGGTAAATTTACCACTGCCCCACTACCTGCAGCTGACACGGACATGCGCACTAGAGAGAATCTTAGTTCGCTGACTACTATCCGGAGGCGCTGCGTACCTCTCTAATAAACTCACTGGCTGCCATAGGGATCGGCTATCCAGTTATATAGAGATCAGTGGGAATCGCTTAGCCGAATCTATCCCGACTCGATTGTCCCCAACCCATTGGCGATCGCAAAAGTGATTTCTCGCCGTCTGGTGGTGGTTTGTAGAATTACTATCTTGCGGAACCAATCTGATGGTAGTGCGCCAAGGCTCTGGAGTATGAAATAACAAATTATTCATTGATGTAGACACAAAAAATGTAGACCTAAAAAAGTTCATTACCAAAATTTTTTAACTTGCTTTCGCTTACGAGATATTCAACAAACAATGGACTCAACCGACTCGGCTAATTTCATTATAGAATATTCATCTCTACATGAAATACTTACGCCGCTTTATATAATCGTCAAGAGAGAAATGTTGACTGCAAACTTTCATGTTTTCATCGTAAATTCCTCTCAGTTTCAATGCTTCCATCCACTTGTTCCGTAAAATTAAATCGGATGGTAAACTATGGAAACTTAAATTCAGTTTATCCTTTACTTTGCACTGTGGAACACAGCATCCTCTTTTCGAATTCTTGAGATAATTGTTCTGTGCCATTTTCATAAACAATCGGTAGGTTATAAGATCAAAATTTAATTCACGCTTGTACTTGAAACAATTTGACATTTCAGTACTATTTGAGGTTAGGGTTCTGAGCAGCTCCGCAAGTTAGTAGTTCTCCACGGTCCCACATTTTTGGCCATAGCGCTGACGGCGGTTTTACGATCGCGAATTGAAGAATGTCGAATCGATTCACGAAAGTCGAAGTCGAATGGACGTGTTCGTTCATGAACGTATGAAACAGAAATAGAGTGTCGTTCGAATAAATTGCCACGTGATGTTATCTTCAGAGTCATCGCGGAGGATGAAAGACGCATTCTGATGAGAACTTTCATGAGAATGAGCAATTCGGCAGCGACAGTGCTATTTACGAAAGCGCGCAAGGATTACAAATCGGATTTCTAACCTCAAATAAGAAACAAACACCGTGTATACATTAAATACATCAGCGCATATTTTCTACAATACACGCATTTGTTTATAAGTAAAGTCGGGCCAAAATTTCTTTTTCCTTTGGAAAAAATGGTTTTCCTTTGTTTTCATTGACAAATTAACAGTTTGACAATAGAAACCATGGAAACTCGTTACCTGAAACTAAGTCCATGGGCGAGAAGAAGTTTTGATTGAACTATAGTGGAATGGGAAATTATTTTTTGGTGATGAAAGTCAAGAGCTGACAAGATTAAGTTATAGATGAATAATGAACTTGAATGTCGAGAATGGATTGAAAAAAAAATTGGAAAATCTAAAAATATTCAATTTTAAATTTTTCATTCGATTTTGGTTATTTGATGGCTCGTTTAATGAAATCAATACTTATATCACAAAATCAAATAATATTGATTTTTTTGCCATGGAACTAATTTTTGGTGAAATTCTGAAAACGAAAGAATTCGTTATAATTCAGGATAATTCGTCACGAAAATGGGGTTTTTTCGCCACGAAAATTAATTTTCGTGCCACGGGACCTGAAAATTAATATACATACCTATGGATCCTCGCCATGGAAAACATATCACCCTCCCTCACGTGCTTGCCATCCTCGACTTCGGCTCGGAAGGCAATCTTGCACGTGGGGGACGGTGATCTGTTTTCCAAGGCTCGGGCATGTAATGTACTATTTCAGGTCCCGTGTGACAGGAAAAAATTATTCTTTGAGTGAAACATTGATTGCTATTGGATGATTTATATAAACAAAGGTTGTGGTCTCCGAAAATTGTGATTTTCCAATAATTTCATTAGTGTATTTCAGAAAGTCGAATTCATTTTTTCCTAGCAATTATACTGTTGAAAAAAATTGAAATTCATGAATAGTTCAGTGGTAATTTTTAAAAGCAAGACATTTAATTGAGTTTGAGAGAGGAAAGTCATGAAATTTAAAAATTCACTGAAAATTTAATGGAATTCAACATTTCTTAACAGTACGAAAATAAAAAGATTCTTGAATTTTCATTTAAAACGTGAATATTCTGCACCTAATTACTTACTCTGTATTTTCGATTGATAAACCAATTATAATTGTTCTAATCATTTAGGTCGGGGGCAATAGAATGATTCAACTTTCTTAATGTTGCGTTTACTAAGGTTTTCTCCAAACAAAGTTGATTAGAATCAATAACTAAAATTATGAGTTTATATATGACATTTTTGACATGAAGTGCAGAAGAATCTGAATGCACTACAGTGAAAATTTAGATAGATTTTTTCACGTTGAACAAAGAATAATAATAATATAGAAAGAAAAAAATTCAGTTATAAATGAACAGCTGTGACTCAATATTCCATAACAGTAGAGAACAGGAATGATGATATTTTCATATCTGAAACATTAACATGAATTTCAGATTCACAAAAAAGAATCGAGCAGAAGTCAAATTGTTATTTTACGCAAGGATAATCGGGCGAGCCCGGAGGGTTGAAAAAAAAGCAGCCATTTTTTCTTTTTTTTTTTAGGGATTCTTTCAATGATGGAAAAGACGTGTGCAAAGTTTCAGACTGCTGGGGAGCATGGTTAATTTATTATGAATTTTTGAAGAAGTGGTCATTTAACCCGTGATCTTATGAAAATCACAAAAAAAACTGCAAAACCCAAGGAAAAAGTGCAGCCAAAGTCATGAAACTTTAGACACATTTAGAACATGTGATCAATGATTTTTTGAGTGAAAAGTATTGCCGCCTAGGAGCATTATTTATTAATAATAGCGAAAAAAGTACTGAAAAATGAAATTTCTGCGCACGTAGCCCAAACGAGCAGCAACGTCCCAAGTACCGATTGGGTGGGGGTAGCGCGGTCAATTTAAACGTCTCTTGAGAGAGCGAGCGATGAAGCGTTGTGATTGGAGCTCCCTCGAGCCGGTGGTACCAGTTCCTGGTGAAAAAAAATGCTACCGACGATGTTACCACTTTCTCGCATGGATTAATATTTTTTCATTTATTAAAAAAAACAATCTGAAAACCATTCAATGCGTGGAACAGATACAAATAAATTTGATTAGCTCCAAAAACAATTTTTAACCGAAGATACTCCCTAATATTGCCTGAATTTTGGATCCGAATGGGAAAAATTTCTTTGTTCAGCAATTGGTTTTCTGCAGGAAAATAATAGAAACCCCTCCGCCTCACCTCCTACATTTCCTCCTCGCCCGATTATCCTTAATTTCCAATTTGGTGCTGAAAACATGAGGTGACAATATTCTAAATACGGAATTATGTTGATGATATGAACAATAGATTAATTGAATTACCGAGTGAACTGATTGAAAAATTGTATCACGGTGTTGGTATGCACTTTTACCAGAATATCACCAAACATTAAATTTCGGCAATTTACTCTTCGAAATATATTCGAGTAGAAATTGGATTGTAATTATGATTGAAATCGTATTCAGTAAGCAGTGGAATTAGCATATGCGCAGGTTATTCATTGCAATATGAATATTTCATAGTTAATAAATTGAGGCACATCATTTTCATCAGTCGCACTGCTTTTGGCCATGAGAATGATTATGAACAATGAATGGAAGAAAGAAATTCTGAGTCTGACGGGAAAAAAGGCATAATGAACATTGCAGCCGTAATTGTGTTATAAATATAGAAAGAGAGCACCGACGGCCGTGGCTGTGTGATTAGAGTATGGGATTGGCACGTGAGCGATCCGGGTTCGATAGCCGGCTGGGGAGCCAAAATTTGTAACACTCTAATTTCACAGTTTCACTGTCGAGCGGGAGTCCCGTTAAAGGGACGACAGTACCTGGGCAGGTTTTTCCCTCAAGTGAGGTTTTCCCTCGTCCTTCGGCGAATGCGGTACAGCGGGTTGGGGGGTGAGAAGGGAACAAATCGTAAAAACCCGAAAGGGTATACGAGAGAAAATAATTTTAGAAAGAGAGCCCTTCAGCTTGACTAAGATAATAATCAAAAGTCAAAACTATTGAAACTGATAATATGAAAATTTTAGAGTAGCAATTGATGATGTTCAACTCCATAATGTTCATTCACTCAAGGATGGATCAAGGGAATTTGGAGTAAATTAATGCAACACTAGTTAAATTGTCATTTACGCGACGTTTCGCTGATATATTTCAACTTCCTCAGGCTCTGAAAAATTAAAATTACAAAATCCCATCAAAAAACCAACAGAAATACCCAGGCCTATCCAACTGGGTCTACACCTCAGCAATAACCTCCAAAAACAGTTCATCGAACAGGAAGTCTAACTAATTTAATTCTATCGTACAAAACAAACATCAATGAAACATCAAATGAAACACAAAGTGTACCTTGACATAACTAGCGTGTGGTCAACGTAATAAATATGATAATCATATGGGAATTCCAAACTCGCATTGCAGCAGAGAAGTAAACACAAAGCACCATAACAGTTCAAATGACAACGACTCCTCCTGACGTCACGCGATAGCAGCTATCACCTCCCGCGTCAACCGATCTCAGCCCCGAAGAACGCGATCATTGATTTGGTGTAATTCTGTTTTGAGGCAAGTTATTTTGTCTTCGATTCAGAGATTTACAGTCAGATCGATGACAAAGTTCCTTTCATGATCCCCTGGATAAAACTATATGTGGATGACCCGATCCTTCCGGTATCTACAGAGGCAGTAGAGAGAATTCGAGATGCGTTTAATTCCGTGCATCCTCGTATTCAATTCACAGTGGAGAGGGAATCTGAAGGCGCGATTTGTTTCCTGGACGTCAATATTTCTAGAGAGGAGAATGGTCTAGTGAAAGAAATTGGTATCAGAAGCCCACTAACGCCGGCAGAGTTATCAATTTCAGATCTAACCACCAAACATCTCAGAAGATAGGAGTAGTTTTTGGATTACTCCATCGAGCGATTGATTTGAGTCACGAGGAATTCCACGATGAGAACATGAACAGAGTTGAAAAGGTGCTCATGAACAACAACTATCCTGCGAAGTTCATTTCAAAATGCGTGAGGAGTTTTCGTGAACGAAGAAATCTGCAGACAACAAGGCCGGACGAGGAACATAAGCAAGGTGTCAGACTCCCGCTGATCAACGGACTGTCACAACGGTTGAATCGATGTCTGAGACAGACGGACTCTCGGTTCGTGGTGCACGACCTGAAGAAAGTTGGTTATCTATACTCCAGGTTGAAGGATCGAACACCGTTGTTTGATAGGTCGGTGGTCGTGTGCAAGATACCATGCGAATGTGAAAAGTGCTACGTGGGCCAGACAAAACAGTTTCTGGGAGTGAGAGTGAAGAAGCATCGGAATGATTGCGCGACAACTAAATATAATAAGGAGGAGAAGACCGCGTTAGCTATTCATCATTTCACGACTGAGCATCGCTTCGAGTTCGAAGAAACGTCCATTCTGGACGTGGAATGTCATTGGAGGAAAAGGAATTTGAAAGAAATGCTTCACATTAGCTTAAACACAACGGTGAATAAGAGGGAGGATACGCAGCATTTGAGCGGCATGTACAGGAGATTGCTGATGAAATATGAAATCAAGATCAAGAAGAATTCTTGAATATCGATTCCATCTGATGGATGATCCGGAACGTGGCGCCATAAGCGGCGTAAGGCTCAACTGAGTGTTGAGCGGTTGACACGGGAAGTGACAGCTGTTATCGCGTGACGTCAGGAGGAGTCGTTGTCAGTTGAACTGTTATGGTGGGGGGGCTCCATTCGTACTTCTATAACTGTACATTTGGACAACTGTACAAGGCCTAGTGAGAAATGAGATGAGACAACTGTACAGAAAATCAACTGTCCAGAATATCATCTGTACAAAATGACAACTGTACAGCGAACGTTTCGTCAGTCAAACAATGTCGGTAAAGCAGGGAATTAATTCTTCTTAGCCGCCATCGGTCACAATTATTACTGCCAATAAAAATCGAGTGATGG
Organism: Diachasma alloeum; assembly: GCF_001412515.2. NCBI lineage: Eukaryota > Metazoa > Arthropoda > Insecta > Hymenoptera > Braconidae > Diachasma > Diachasma alloeum. The sequence goes on from NW_021680700.1 coordinate 254,788, forward strand.
CAGCATTCACTTCACTAAGAGGAAAAGCATTGTTGGCTAGGGAAGGATGAATACGCCTGAATAGTGGGGAGTGGGGTCCGTGGGGCTGAGTTACCTCCACGCAACAACGATAAATCTAGCGACGCATTTTATGATTAATGAGCCACAATGAGTAATGCTCGATAAGAAATAAAATATAACTGATTATTAAAAATGGATGGCCAAATTACATGCAATTTTCTACATTCGCTATTCTGTTTTTGTAAGGTCGGTTTTTCTCATTTGTTAATCTATCGGTCACTTATTCTCCATTGTGTGTACATGACCATATAAGGTTAGACGCCCCAGCTAGACATATAAACTTATCATTGAAAAAAATTAAGAATTAGAAAATATATAAATTACTGTTTCATCAGTTCGTTGATCACAGTGGGGACAATTGATGATACATATCCACCGAAGTAATAATCATTTTCAAGAGGAACACCCAAAAAAAGCCGGACTGAATCAGACCGAAAAATCGGTCTGATTGAAGTCAGTTTTTCGACTTGATTCAAACCGACTTCGGTTTGATTCAGGTCGATTTTTCGGCCACTATCGGTCACTTATTCTCCATTGTGTGTACATGACCATATACGGTCAGACGCCCCAGCTAGATATAGACTTGTTAATGATTGGTCACTGGAAAAAATTAAGAATTAGAATATATATAAATTACTGTTTCATCAGTTCCCGGTGGCTTGACGCAGTAGGAAAGTTCGTTGCCTCACGTGCGAAAGGTTCCGAGTTCAAATCCCGGCCGGGTAGAATGGTGCGATCTAAACATTTAAAGTTTTTATCATTGCAGTATACCCTAACCGGGGGTGTCCGCGCTTTTTTCCTTTGGAAAAAATCTTTTGGAAAAAATCTCTCGGAAAAATACTTTTTTTTCAAAATTACTTGTGAAAAAATTTTTTCCGGAAAAAACGACTTGAGAAAAAAAATTTTCCGGAAAAAATTATTTGGCAAATTTTTTTTTGGAAATAATTTTCCGGTATTAATTTTTTTGGGAAAAAATAACTTTTTTAGGGAAATAATAACTTGTCCAGTTACATTTGACTGTAATTCTTTCTTTTTTTATTGCGGAAAATAATAATTGTTGATAACTGTAAATATTATAATAGTCAAAAAATATTAATGTGAACAAAATCTAATTAACTGCAAAAATTTCCTCAATCCATTAAATTATTTATAATGAAATATTTTGAGCAATGCTTCGCAAATATTTTACAATATCACTTGAATTGTGTTAATGGAAATAATTTTGAGCTCACGAAATTCCCAAGGATACATATATATTTGGGTATTAGCCACGGCACAATATAAACACTACACGAAACTGTCATAAGTGGGGGAAATTAATCTCCAGTCGATTGTTGCTATCCCTTCCAACGTCCATTTTACCATCGCACCATTCAATACATTTCCAGCTAGAATCTAAAGCCAAAATATGCCCATTAAGTCTAAAATTTCCCTGAACTTCTATCAAAATTATTTTCTGTACATTTTTTATGTAAAAAATAGATTCTATTTTTTTTCTGACATTTTTTCCAAGGAAGTAAAAAAAAGGAATTAAATTCCGGGAAAAAAATTTTCCCAAGTAATTTTTTCCGAAACAAAAAATTCCCAAGTAATTTTTTCCGGGAAAAAAAATTTCCCAAGTAATTTTTTCCGGAAAAAAATAATTCCGGGAACTTTTTTCCGGAAGTGTTTTTCCTTAGGGAATAAGTGCGGNTTCCCAAGTAATTTTTTCCGGGAAAAAAAATTTCCCAAGTGATTTTTTCTGGAAAAAAATTATTCCGGGAACTTTTTTCCGGAAGTTTTTCTCCTTTGGGAATAAGTGCGGGAACCGTAACCGGGTCGAAGCGATGTAAAATAACGATAAAAAAAAGTTTCATTAGTTCGTTGATCACAATGGGCACAATTGATGATACATCTCCACCGAAACGGAAAGTTACTCCCTTTCCTCCCGCTCATCAATGAGCAAAATACGAACTTTTCTTTGCAAGCGTGTTAAAAAATCGCATATTCACCTCGGACGGAAAGTCTTGACTTTCCATCCTTGATGCACAACATAGTTATTTTTTAATTCAAAATTTTTTAAATTAATAAACATTCAATTCCAATTAATAACGATAGATAAGGTTCAACAATACCTACGTGTGAGCGAAAAAAATCAATTCTATAGATTCATTACCGAACAATTAAAGAAAAATGTGTTTATATAGACACTCACATACACATATACCTATGGATACCGTGTAAAAATTGTATTTTCAGACTTTTTGAATAATAATGGATCGATTTAACAAGAGAAATCGAAAACATAAATTTGAGCGATTACAATACTTTCATTCGGAAGCAAAAATTGAAGATAAGTTATTAGCACAAATAACAGAAGATTGATGGCGCGGAGTAACCCCGAATGGTTCTCCGGCGTCGAGTGAGCCCGGAGGGGCTCCCCCGATTGGAAAATTCATTTCTCCCCCCCTAATTGGGCTGAAGGAATGAAACCAACGCCGATCGATCAAGAATTGAATTCTGAATAACACACAGCGGTTTCATTCCTTAATCTCAAAAAGGGAGGTAGAAATGAATTTTCCAATCGGGGAGCACCTCCGGATTCACTCGACGCCGGAGAACCGTTTGGAGTTACTCGGCGCTTTGAAAATTTACTCGTCCGCTCCTTATTGAGATTAAGGAATGAAACCGATGTCATTCATTGAAAATATAATTCTCGATCGATATGCGTTAGTTTCATTCCTTCATCCCAATTAGGGAGCGGAGAAATTGATTTTTGAATGAGAAGAACTTGAATGTTTCTTCTCATTGAAACATTCATTTCTCCCCTCCCTAACTGAGACGAAGGAATGAAACCGACGCCTATCGATCGAGAATTATATTTTCAATAAATAATACCGGTTTCGTTCCTTAATCTGAATTAGGAGCGGAGGAATGAATTTTCAAAGCGCGGAGTTACTCCGGACGAGCTCTTCTCATTCAAAAATTCATTCCTCCGCTCCTACTTGAGATGAAATGAAAACAGTGTCATTTATTGAGAATTCAATTTTCGATCGATCAGCGTTGGTTCCATTCCTTCATCTCAATTAGGGAGGTAGAAATGAATTTTCCAATCTGGGAGCCCGCCCCTCCGGACTCACTCGACGCCGGAGAACCGTTTGGAGTTACTCGGCGCTTTGAAAATTTATTCCTCCGCTCTTTATTGAGATTAAGAAATGAAACCGATGTCATTCATTGAAAATATAATCCGGGATCGATATGCGTTAGTTTCATTCCTTCATCCCAATTAGGGAGGGGAGAAATTGATTTTTGAATGAGAAGAACTTGTCCGGAAGTACTCCACGCTTTGAATAGTCAATCCTCCGCACCTTATTGAGATTAAGGAATGAAACCGCTGTCTGTTATTGAGAATTCAATTCTCGATCGATCGGCGTTGGTTTCATTCCTTCATCCCAATTAGGGAGGGGAGAAATTGATTTTTGAATGAGAAGAACTTGTCCGGAAGTACTCCACGCTTTGAATAGTCAATCCTCCGCACCTTATTGAGATTAAGGAATGAAACCGCTGTCTGTTATTGAGAATTCAATTCTCGATCGATCGGCGTTGGTTTCATTCCTTCAGCCCAATTAAGGGGGGAGAAATAAATTTTCCCATCGGGGGAGCCCCTCCGGGCTCACTCGATGCCGGAGAACCGTTCGGAGTTACTCCACGCTTTTGAAAATTCATTCCTCCGCTCCTAATTGAGATTAAGAGATGAAACCGATGTCATTTATTAAAAGTACAATTCCCGATCGATAGGCTTTGGTTTCATTTCTTCATCTCAATTAGGGAGGGGAGAAATTAATTTTTGAATGAGAAGAACTTGTCCAAAATTACTGCGTGCTTTGAAAATTCATTCCTCCTCTCCTAATGGAGATTAAGAAATGAAACCGCTGTCATTCATTGAGAATATAATTGTCGATCGATAGATGCTGTTTTCATTCCTTCGTCGCAATTGGGGGGTGGGGGGGGGGGGGAATGAATTTTCTAATCGGAGGAGCCTTTTCGAGCTCACTTGATATCGGAGAGCCGTTCGAGGTTACTCCGCACAATCAATCTTCTGTTATTTGTGCTAATAATTTACCTTCAATTCTTGCTTCCGAATGAAAGTATTGTAATCGCTCAAATTTATGTTTTGGATTTCTCTTGTTAAATCGTTCTATTATGATCCAAAAAGTCTGAAAATACAATTTTTACACGGTATCTATAGGTATATGCGTATGTGAGTGCCTATATAAACACATTTTTCATTTATTGTTCGGTAATGAATCTATAGAATTGATTTTTTCACCTCACATGTAGGTATGGTTGAACCTTATATATCGTTATTAATTGAAATTGAATATTTATTCATTTTGAAAATTTTTGAATTAAAAAAAATATGTTGTGCATCTAGGACGGAAAGTCAAGACTTTCCGTCCCAGGTGAACATGCGATTTTTTAACACGCCTGCAAAGAAAAGTTCGTATTTTGCTCATTGATGAGCGAGAGGAAAGGGAGTAACTTTCCACTTCGGTGGATATGTATCATCAATTGTGCCCATTTTGATCAACGAACTAATGAAACTTTTTTTTATCGTTATTTTACATCGCTTCGACCTGTTTAGGGTATACTGCAATGATGATCAAGACTTTAAATGGTTAGATCACACCATTCTACCCGGCCGGGATTTGAACTCGGAACCTTTCGCATGTGAGGCAACGAACTTTCCCACTGCGTCAAGCCACCGGGAACTGATGAAACAGTAATTTATATATTTTCTAATTCTTAATTTTTTTCAGTGACTTATCATTGATAAGTCTGTATTTAGCTGGGTCGTCTGACCGTATATGGTCATGTACACACAATGGAGAATAAGTGACCGATAGTGGCCGAAAAATCGACCTGAATCAAACCGAAGTCGGTCTGAATCAAGTCGAAAAATCGACTTGAATCAGACCGATATTCTGATTTGCACCTGTCCGAGTCCGACTTGATTCATGTCGTCAATTCGACATGAAACAAGTCGATTCCCGGCATGATTCAATCCGACTTGATCCAGACCGATTTTTCGGTCTGATTCAGTCCGACTTTTTTTTGGGTGTTCCTCTAGAAAATGATTATTACTTCGGTGGATATGTATCATCAATTGTCCCCACTCTGATCAACGAACTGATGAAACAGTAATTTATATATATTCGAATTCTCATGTTTTTTCAGTGATAAGTTTATATATCTAGCTGGGGCGTCTAACCGTACATGGTCATGTATACACAATGGAGAATAAGTGACCGATAGATTAACAAATGAGAACAACCAAATTTACAAAAACACAGAATAGCAAATGTAGAAAATTGCATGTTATTTGGCCATCCATTTTTAATAATCAGTTATATTTTATTTCTTAACGAGCATTGCTCATTGTGGCTCATGAATCATAAAATGCGTCGCTAGATTTGTCGTTGTTGCGTGGAGGTAACTCAGCCCCACGGACCCCACTATTCAGGCGTATTCATTCGTCTCTGGCCAACAATGCCTTTCTTCTTAGTGAAGTGAATGCTGCCATCCAAAGAGGATAGACCTGAGTCACTGATCTCTATATAACTGGATAGCCGATCCCTATGGCAGCCAGTGAGTTTATTAGAGAGGTACGCAGCGCCTCCGGATAGTAGTCAGCGAACTAAGATTCTCTCTAGTGCGCATGTCCGTGTCAGCTGCAGGTAGTGGGGCAGTGGTAAATTTACCGAGCGCATTGAGAAATATTATAGGATATTTTACCGTGTAGGACATTCAGAAAAACAGACGAACTTTTGTTAATAATCAGTGAAAACTGACATTGTCTATAAACGCGAAAGGAAGCCGAAGCATGGAGGAATGTCGAAATTAGTACAATTGTTATTAATATTGTATTATTAATGAATTGTATAATCGTTAATAATTGGAAAAATTGAATTTTTAAAAACTACAAAGAATCGCCAAAGAATGTTATTAGATTTTTTTAATCGTAATTTTTTGCTAGATTTAACTGACGTTTTAGTTTTTTCAAAAAATCAATTTTGGAAAATCAGGATTTAACCCACTGTCTTATGTCAAAGTCCATAACTTTGTTGTAAAGAAAGATTGAAATCGGAATTTTTGACTCAAAATATGAAAAAAAATCAAGAAATTTTTTGACACATGATACAACATGAACGACCGTTTTTTAAATAATATCCATTATTTATTTATAAAACGGAGATGTTTGAAAAGGAAATAATATGTTGAAAAATGTAATTTGAATGATGCTGATTGTGCATGAATTTTTTATAAATTTTCTCACGTAATTTAATGGAAAAATTTAATAATTGAAAATCTCGACATCTATAGTGTGGTCAGTATGAACTTGTAGCCTACTGATGAGTTACTTTAAGGAAATTAATGTATTCAGGAAATTGGGAAACTCAAAATAAATATTCAACTGAATTTCTTCGTTCGAAATTTTTTTGTATTTATTGAACTATAATACACCTAGACTGATCGGAATTTATTGATTGAGTATACTATACTGATTTTACCTTTTTCAATTATTATTTACAATTTGGGACGGAGAATGTTTCCACGGCAATTCTCCGAGCACGTGGCCCCCACTGCGGCGCGCATGCGCACTGACGTCATATTTAATACCTGAGCTACTATACGTCAGCGCTGGCTGACACTTCAATTCGCCTCACTTTGAGAGTGGTGAGAGCATAGGGGTCAGCTGTCCAGTTATATAGAGATCAGTGTGGTCCTCAAATTTACCCCCACTTTTCCCAATCCCCACTACAATCGTTGTCTCCCACCTCTGACACTCAGGCCTACAATCTCCTCAGTCCGACAGTAGCAGTCCCGCTGTCACAGGGACAGGTTCGGAGGGCTACTTTTGTCCTCCTTGTACTCAATGTTTACTTTATGTTTTTCAGTTGATTTATTCGCCGACTAATTAATATTAAGGGATGAAACAAAGACTGTTCAATGGAGAAGTAAATTCCCCATCCATAAACCCCCGTTTCATCCCTTAATCTCTGCAATAAAAAAATTAATATTGCGACGCAAGTCACGGCGCTATAAGAAACCCAATGTTTTCTCGGCGCAGAGTGACTCCCTAATAATTCGCCCGCTAATTAAAAAATCGTTTCTCCCTTCCTAATTAACAATAAGGAATGAAACCAATGCTGTTCGATGGAGAATTAAATTCCCCATCCTACAACCCCCGTTTCATTCCTTAATCTCTGTAATAAGAAAATTAATATNATTAATCTCTGTAATGAAAAAATAAAAACTGTGACGTGTTGCCTAGAGACCTAGTTACAATTAGGTGCCCTAGACAGGCTGCCAAGTTCTCTAGATTTTAATGGAAATTTGAATATAGAATAATTATCTGGGGAGATTTATCGATATTTTGAGACACTGAATTAAGAGATAATCATGTATTTGTACGTCGTTTAAATCGTCGAGATATTTAAAGTATTCTTGAGGTGTTCCACGGGGAAATTCCCCGCAGCTGCAATTTTCTAGCTATGTGTTCCTTTCCCGAGTAAATTGTCGCCTCTCCGAGATTTTCGAGTATTATAAATCAGTTGAGACCTTTAGAAATATTCTCTCGCTCTCTTTTACAGTTTAGTATAGTTTTGGGCCAATCCCCGCTTGATTTATTTCTGTCGAAATACTTTCGGTAATTTTTTGCTTTCCTTTTGGTTTACGACTTAATCCCTTCCGTTCACCGAGGGTTGAAGCGAGGCGCGGGATCTCTTTATCTGGACTTGAAAATGCCCCTTCGATGGACGCGCGACTCCCTCTCTCGGTACCCTGATTACCTCCGCCCTCAGGATGAATTTTCGGGTTTCTTGCAAAATGATTCGTTGAACCCCCTCTACCCGTAAAATTGGTGACACCTCAAGGATACTTGAACGAGTAGAGTGTGGGAGAAGAAACTGAAATTGTAATCACTCCTATCCCAGGTGTTGAGAAGTAAAGATCTAAATAATTGTTGAAAGTTGAGAAGAGACAATATTGTGAAGACTTTTTGAGGACTAATTTGACCGTGAAAATAATGTGAACTCGAGTTTTGGACTACTGAAGAAGTAATTAAATACAAAGAATTATTTGTGTTACTTAAATCTGTGTTTAATGTGTTTAAAGTTTATTTCAAATATCCCGCACTTACAGAGCAGAGTGGTTTAGCACCCCACGGGCAACTTACCCACGAGCCCTCTGGACTTTACTTGACTTGAAAATCCACACACAACAGACGAAAGTCGCGGCGCTATGAAAAACTCACTGGTTTCTCGGCGCAGTGACTCCCGACAACTCGTCCGCTAATTAAAAAATCGTATCTCTACTCCTAATTAACATAAAGGAATGAAACTAATGCTGTTCGATGGAGAATTGCATTCCCCATCCTTCAACCCCGTTTCATTCCTTAATCTCTGTAATGAAAAAATAAAAACTGCGATGAAAGTCGCGGCGCTATGAAAAACCCAATGTTTTCTCGGTGCAGAGTGACTCCCTATTAATTCGCCTGCTAATTAAAAAATCGTCTCTCCCTTCCTAATTAACATTAAGGAATGAAACCAATGCTGTTCGATGGAGAATTAAATTCCCCATCCTTCAACCCCCGTTTCATTCCTTAATCTCTGTAATGAAAAAATAAAAACTGCGATGAAAGTCGCGGCGCTATGAAAAACCCAATGTTTTCTCGGTGCAGAGTGACTCCCTATTAATTCGCCTGCTAATTAAAAAATCGTCTCTCCCTTCCTAATTAACATTAAGGAATGAAACCAATGCTGTTCGATGGAGAATTAAATTCCCCATCCTTCAACCCCCGTTTCATTCCTTAATCTCTGTAATGAAAAAATAAAAACTGCGACGAAAGTCGCGGCGCTGTGAAAAACTCAATCCCAGGTAAGAATGGCCAAGGCTGACGACGAGAACAGGCCTGTGCAAGCCTTATGTTGACGAGCCTTGGAAGGGCAAGGCTGAGTCAGGCTGAATTACGTCGTCAAATGCAGGCTTAAACTAAGGGTGGCGGATGAGGCAGTAAATGAGCATCATTTGTAGCCTGGCTCAGGCTGCAATCTTGAGGCTCGATATGTCAGGGCTCAATGAGGGCTGGATCACCTCTTGAACTATATTTTTCCTTTTTCGTTTTGGGTTCGATTCATTGACAAGGGAATTAAATCGCATTGTTAACAATCTTCCAAAAATTCTTAAGAATAGTATATTACGCAACAAGTGCGTAATGGGTTTTTTGGCTCGTGGGAAGTTGTAAAACGAGCCGAAGGCGAGTTTTACAATCCCACGAGTCAAAAAACACCATAACGCACGAGTTTCGTATACTATTTTATGTCATAGGGCCCAGAATCCGCGATTCTACCGAGCGAAGCGAGGTTAGAATCGCGTGATTCTGGGCACCTATGACATAAAACGCCTTATCGTCGGTCCTTTGATATCGCATGATGACAGTTACAGCGTTCTACTGTTACCGAGCGAAATCACACGACATGGTGCTCTTATGTCGACTTCAATATGCTGTTTAAATGTCAACATGCACATTTGGGTCCTAACCTATTCGTTTATTTACATCCAAAACAATATATTTTTAAGCCTTCGCGATTTCAGTCATTAACAAAATGTCTAAAGCGCGGAGTTCTTCTTATCCACGAGTAAAAAATTTAGAGTCTTATCGCGTCATAATAATTCGTCAAGCGATCATGAATTTTTTTGCAACAATTCTGATACTTTTGAAGATGTTGATTCTCCGAGACCTTTAGAGAATCAACATCTTCAAAAAAAAATAAAAAATTCCTTCGAAAATATTGATGCTGGTGGACCCCTAGATGAGCAGTATGCATTGAACCAGTTGCTATTTGAGCCCCCGGAGTCTGAGTCATGCGATCGTAGCAATAATAAGAACTTCAATGACTCTGAACAAAGTGCAGACAATTACAGTGAATCAGAACACCAAAATTTGGACGAAGTTCATAGTGAAAGTTCAGATATATTTTTTAGTGATACCAATGATGACGTACCTGTTGGAAATAAAATTGAAACTCTAGTAGAGGATATAAAAGAGTGGGCTATAGATTATATTAGTAATATGGATACCCAAGCTGTTTGTGGTATTCTGAAGGTATTAAGAAAACACGGACACAGAGAATTGCCATCAACTGCAACAACATTACTCGGTTATTCTCACTCCATCAACAGTCATTCTGTAGTGTCGAAAAAAAATAAAATTGGTAAATACGTGTATTTAGGAATAAAAAATGGGCTGTTAAAAAGATTGAACGCTGGAATGTACAGTGAGGATGAGGTACGTGTTTTAGTGCATATTGACGGCGTGAAGGTTTTCAATAATTCTCAGGAAGAATTGTGGCCAATAATTATGACGATTTTCCATGAAGAGTATGAATGCAAGCCATTTGTAGTAGCTCTATATTATGCAGACGGAAAACCACAATTTTTGAGCGATTTTTTGGACGATTTTGTCAATGAGTCAAAAGAATTGAGCCAACAGGGATTGCTAGTGAACAATAACATGTATTCTTTTAAAATCTTTGCAATAATTGGGGATGGACCTGCAAGAGCGTATATAAAGGCAATTAAAAATCCCGGAGGATTTTCCGCTTGTGAACGTTATTCTGTGATAGGCGTGACAATAAATGGTAAACGAGTTTATCCAGAGATAAATTGTCAAATGCGAACTCATGAGAGTCTTATAGCTCATGTTGATAAGGGACATCAACCCACTGATAATGACAGCCCCTTATTACAAATACCAGGACTAGATCTCGTGAAAGATTTCCCTCTTGACATAATGCATTTATTATTTCTTAATCTAACAAAAAACTTACTCGATTACTCGGTCAGCAGTCTCTCGAAGTCAAAATTGAACACTTTCGGAATACTCTTGAGAGGTTTAGCAAAATGGATTCCAGCTGAATTTCAACTAAAAAATTTGGAAATTAACGAATACACCCAGTGGAAAGGAACTCAATGTTCATTTTTACTTCTTTACGCTGGTCCAATTGTGCTACGATTTGTGTTACCCAGGGATGAATATTATCATTTTTTATATCTACACACTGCTTGTCGCATTTTATGCAGCACTGAATTAATAATAAATGGTTGTGGTCGAAGTGAAGACTATTTGAAAACATTTGTAACTTGCATGCCAAGTTTCGATGGTGAAGACTCGCAGATCGGCCACATTCATAGTCTAATACATATTTCTGATGACGGAAGATATTTTCAAACACCTTTGAGCAACTTATCTGCATTCTGGGGGGAAAATTTCATTGGCAAGTTGAAAGGATTAGCGAGGGGAAGAAAGAATCCATTAGCACAAATTGTTAACCGATTGAATGTTCAAGAAAATTCACAATCAAAAATTATGATAAATAAGAAGTTAATATTGAATGAATGTTTTGTGAAGAAAAAAAATCGATACTATGAAAGAAATGGCAAATGGTTCGTGAAACTTTAATCATTGAAGTACCATGATATGAAGATTACGGACAAATCTCCAAATAATCTCGTACAGCTTTACAATGACAGGATTGTGTGGATTGAGAGAATATTTATTCGTGCAGAAGAAGAAGAAGAAGAAGAAGAAGTGAAGAGACCAGAGGATATCGTTATCGAAGGATATGTTGATGAAACTCGTGAAAATGTCTTGAACTACTCCTTGTCCTTCAGCAGAAGTGGGAATACTAAAAATAGAATTGTCAGACTCGAGAAAATTATTGAAACATACACAAATCAAAAGCAAATGTGTATTCCTCGAGATTGAGAATCAATATTATTCGCTATCTCTTCTCCATACAGGCTGTTGATAAACATGTATAGTTAAATCTTAACAGGTGGAGAGGATAGGTCACAAATCCTTTTGAACAAAAATCTTTTGTTAGCGTTGGTGAAATGGGTATTGGGGATTGTTCATGTATGGGGGAGAGGCAGGGAGATACACTGTGAATCTCATCATATACTGAGCAAGTGCAAATGCCACGGTTCTTCAAATAATAAACATTTGAAATAATCGACTCAATTTGGGATACGTACGCATTCAAATTGTCAATTATTTTCCACCAGAGCAGAAAGTGCTGCTATCATTTCAAAGTGACTAGTGATTAAATTAGCAAAAATCGGGTGAATTATCAAACCAAGTTGATATTTGCAATCCAGGGAAAATAATTGTGACTAATGAAATAAAAAATATGGATAAAAAAATCGTTGAAAATGAAGAATTTTTTTGACGATTGTCAGTGTGAGGAACGTATGCGCGGATTAGCGTGTGGTGGGGTTCAACGTGGCAAATCGTTGGGTAGAGGGGGACGGTGGTTGTGTCAGTCGGAGTTTGGCAGTCGTGTGGCAAATGCAGCAAACTATACCGGTGTGTCCTGAGTGGAAGTGATAAGAATTTATATTCTTTAATTGGTTGTGAAAATTCTCTCAGATAGGTGGTTTCATTAATCTCCCTTATACGTGGTCGTGAGCGTGATATTTATTCATTTTCTGAGTGCGCGTTACCGCGAGTAAGTGCCACGGCGTCATATACAGCTACCTCAAAATGGCGGGCCTTTGAGGTTAGAAACATTACGACGCGTTACATTGGGACTGGAATATTCTTCTTTTTTCATATCCGTGGAATAGTTCGACGTTAGTAGATTGTTTAAAATGGACGTAAATTCCGAGACTGCAGAAATATGCGATTGTCCATTTTTATAATGAAAAAACCGAGGATAACAAAGAGGTCACTGAATTGGTACCGAGGTTATGGTTAATGAGGAAGGAAGATGAGTGGCTTTGTTCGTGGCCTCTAGGGAAGCACCAAACGTCAATTAACAAGTGGGTGCAACAAGAACGAGTCCCTGGAGATGACTGGATTCTCTATAACGATTTCAAAATTCTGGCTTGGGCTGGTATGTATAAATTTAATTTTTCTAAGGATTTCAATATTGTCAGTGCTTCTTTTTGTTCGATTTTTGGCTAGAGAGAAATGGGGCAAAATGAAACACCCGTTCGAACCTTTTCTTGAGCTTTGAAACAGATAATATGCTAGTGTTCTATTTCGCTTCACTGTTTCATTTTTCCTCACCATCCCCTATTTTAATTCTGTAGATACATATGAAGCTGGCTTAAGACGATTAGAAAGGTCTTTTTTTCAATCCCACAACATTGTTACTGACTCCGACAATGAGGTGAAACATAGCACCATCTCAAGAATGCCGAGGAAACGAGCGAGAGATATGCTGTTCAAAAATTGGGATGAACAACGATCAGATTCAAGTGGTGGTGAGCGGGTAATGGTGAAGAAAAAATCATTAGGTAAAAGGAAAGCATCTTCAAAGAAAATTGCTAACAATGGAAGTGATCTCGAGAATGGAATCGCGAAGGAAGCAGCAAATGATAGACCAAGATTTCGTAGTGGTTCACCCTCGAATCCTGACTGTGAGAACATCTATTTCCTTACAGAGGCCGATCTATCGAGCCCGAAATTTTTCTCACTTTTTTATATACCCTTTCATATATCAAAAGTCATCCATGGCTGTTGAGGCTCAGTCGAGACTTTGAAATTTCACCGCGGTCTCCCCTTAAAAAATTTTTTTCTGAATGTTGTTTAAAACTTTAGAAATTTCTCGATTATTTTGGAAAACTCAAATTTTATTCAAATTTCCAGAACACCTAAGAATTTTATTCAATTTTTTAGCAATTCTGGGAATTTCTTCAAAGTTTCTGAAATCTTCTTGCATTTTTTTGAATTTTCTAGAAACTCCTTAAATTTTCTCGAAATTTCTAAAAACTCCTTGCATTCCCTAAAATTTTCTACGAATCCCTGAATTTCCTCGAAATTTGTAGAAGTTTCTCAATTCCCTCGAAATTTTTAGAAACTCCTAGAATTCAAACGAAATTTCTAGAAACTCTTTGAATTTCCCCGAATTTTCTAGCAACTCCTTGAATTCCCTCGAAATTTCTAGAAACTCCATGCATTTTCTTGAATTTTCTAAAAATTTCTTGAACATTTTAGAATTTTCTAGAAACTCCTTGAATTCTCTCGAAATTTCTAGCAACTCCCTGAAGTCCCTTGAATTTTCTAGAAAAATCTAGACCTGTAAGCTCAATTTCACAAAACGACTCCTCATAACGAAAACATAGACGTATCCTCATCAAAATTTCGCCCTTATGTGTAAATCATGCCAAATCTGTGCGGAAAGTACGCATAGATGTGCAGATGATCCGCATAAAAATGGTGTATTTGTGTATTGCGAATTATCCGCATAACTATGCATGATTCACGCACTATTTATGCATGATTTGCACATAAGAGAGTGACTTCGGCTTATGTGTGAATCCCGCATAACTATGCAGATTATCCGCATAAAAGTGCAGATAATCTGCACAGCGATTTCTGTGTGTGCTACTCACAGTGGTCAGATTCTGAAGGATATCCAAAATCAACGAGCAACGAGCCTCCATCTATCTCCACGAACTGATCCCACGTCGTCTGGCCTTCAAAAAGAGCTATTCACTACACCCAAATCACATTTTTTTCCTCCGTCTGGAAATGTGACTCCATTGTCAAGTAACTAATTTTATTTTATGTTCACGTATTATACACGGACAATATTATTATTTAATGGTATTGTTCATACAGTATTAGGTAGAATTAAAAAGAAAGAAGACAACTAACGAAAAAAGTAATGATCAAATGTCTCCTGCCGAATAGGCTCGGCCAACTGCTTGATTATACATATAATCAGTTGACCAAGCAGTAATAATAACAACAGTGATTACGTAATTATAAATACTATTGGTAATAATAATAAAATTGCAAGATTTACACGATGAGATTCTACGTAATAATTGCTGATCTTAGTTTTGAGGCTTTCGCGGTCATGATTAATGCCATTATTGGCTTCCGGATGGATGCCGCGTTTGGTTTCAGCATTGCGCCGACGTCTCGCAAACATTGCAGTCTGCAACTTCAGGGCTGTGAGCTCCGCTTCTGAGCTCCGATGTCTGAGGGTAGTCCTTTTATGCCTTCCCCTGTGATTGTGGCGGTAGGGGAAGGGAGAGAGGAGGGGTGGGTCAGCCAATCAGAGGTTTTAATTGATCAGCTGATCATAGTTTTAATTATGATCAGCTGATCAATTAAAACATGATTGGCTGAACTCCCCCTCCCTTCCCCTATCCCCACCACCGCAGGGGAAGGCATAAAAGGACTACCCTCAGACATCGGAGCTCAGAAAACATTATTGGCTTCCATCCGGAACCCAATAATGTCAATAATTGCTGATGTATAATTGTATCCTAGTCCTATGATGATAAGTTCTAACAGGGGAAAATCAGTATCCATGCGCAGATACCGCATCCACGAATAGGTATTCACCAGTGCAAGTGATAATTCGTGGAACCTGAGCATAATCTCCTGTAAAGAAAAAATCATATATGATAAGTTGTGTTAGATTTTTTGTTCGGAATTTCAATTTTTAAAACCTATCTTTGGAAATTCACAGTGTGAGTTTCGTGTAAGAATAAATCTCTGAAAATTCAAAGCGCCGGTTCAGTTATGTCCCGAGGTAATCTTTCAATATTAATTACTCTAACTCACTTGTAAGATGAGTGTTTGTTGTAGTTACAACATAACTGTTGCAATGAATATTCCAGGTGATAGAACCTCGGGTGGCAAATCTTCATTTTCAAGGAGAGGCCAGTACGGTGTGCGATAGCATTTGCTAACAATTTCACTTAGATCCATGCAGCTCAATTCCGAGTTTAGATGTGAGCACTCGAAACTGCCCACTTGGGTTGAATTAACTCCGATATCAAACCATGACTCCTTCCTCAGGAATTTTCGGACACTCAACGTGTATCTGTCATCTGATCTTGCGAAGATATTGTAAACAATACAAACGCTGGAATCATTTAAAATGCAACAGTTATCACGCTGATTAGTCGTTAGTTTTTATGAGTTTGTACTGCACATATTCCTCATCGTTATGGATCATGTGAACGCTCATCATTGGTGAGCCATCAGTATAAGGTTGTGATGGCCTCACAGACGTTGCAAAATCCATTGTCCTTTTCCTATTGACATTTTCGTGAATTCTCCGTACAATTTGTTGTAAAGGCTGCTCTGGTTTCCGTAACATCGCCCGTAAATATTGCATATTATTTTAATATGCAAAGGCGGAAAATGAATCGAGCGGTCCAAATCTCTCAACATCGTCTGCCAACTGGAGATGACCGCGAATATTATACGTTACAAAATTTTCCCCATACAACTCCGCGCATCCTTTTACCCACTCAATCAGCAATATTTTTGACTTGGATAAATTTTGCGATGTACAATGCAGGGACGCCATGAATCGCAGTACTACGTGGTACATCAAATAATGCTGAAATACATTTAACTTATACACTCCATATTTTATTATTGGCCCAATGTATCAAATAAGCTGGCGCAATTCTGTGGCTTTCATCCGGAAAAATTGCGTGATATCAGTTGGCATCCTGGAAAACTCTCCGGGTGTATATTCACTTATAATGCTCATTCGCTTATTTATTATATCAATGTGCGTCTTCTCAAGTCTAGCGTAATTCTCGAATCGTCGGTTAGGAGTGACCGCTGCTTTTATTAAACGCTTGGTTGATCCTAACAATGATAAATGCATCCACTTAAAAGGTACTTGAGATACTATTCCAATTCCTAAATCTGCGAGAAAACTAGGCCCATGATGATGACTGTCATCTATCATAGCTGCATAATCTGCATCTATACGTGGAGTTCCATCAGGAGTACACTTGTGGCAGCTGTTATGCCCAGTGTGTCCTATGTGTGACAAGAGAAAAGCTCTAGCTGGTGCATCAGCAATTATACATCAGATACACAGGTTTATTTTCCTGTCTCTGATTGTGATTCCAATCCAATTTTTTTTCACCTTCTTCTTGAAGCTCTTTCCACTCGGAAACAAAGTCAGAAAAGAAATCACTTGCAGAAGCGGGTTTTTTCTGTCCACGGTATATTCCAACAATAACTGGAGTGGATTTTTCGATATTTACAACCCTCATCTGAATAGGCCACATGTTGATGTTACCTTGATTATCCATATTTTCACCGTCAGTGCTAATGTTCACTTTCAACTTATTGGATTTTGGGACAAGAATTTTATTTATATAATTTTGCAATTGAGCGGCGATTCCCAAATATAAATATTCCCCAGGAAATACTGAACGGGTTGATGCTTTTTTCGTGAAGTTTGAACTAGCATACGGTGATCGGCCGGCAAATCTCTAAAACAGCGATGAGTACGCAAAAGTTTGAGTATTGCAGTCCCCTTTGACTGCTCCAATTTCAAATCAATCAAAAGGTTCATCAGCTTTTCGTGAAATGTTAATTCTTCTTCGTCAGATGAAGAGAACTCATCTACCCACTCTTTATCACTCGAATAACAGTATCACTATCTCACTATCACTGTGGTAGAGTCTTTCTGGTGATAGTGGTCTTTCAATCCTATACTGCAGAATGGATGCCATGGAGATATACAGGTCCCTTCAGAAGGAAAGTGGAAAATGGAAGTATGCACAGTGCACACAGATCACACCGATGTCCGTTCGAAACTGAAAGTTCGAACTGGGATGGTTGTGATATATTGTCTCAGCTACGTGTTTGTATCCCACTACCCTTTCATTGGCCAATTGCGGTGTCAGTTATAGTACCTTTTTGATATAAACTCTAGGTATCTTGAGTATGGATTGGCCAAGGCATTTCCTCTGCTAAAAGAATTCTACACAACAGAGAAGGACAAGGAGGGCACTAAGGAGAATTTACGAGTAGATTTGCCAAGTGTGCACCTGCAGGTGTAATTATCGATTAGTCAGTGAGCGCCGAAAATCCTATTTTTTGGTAACTTTCCCCCATAAGTCACCGATTTTCATGATGTATCTGTTCAATTATTTACAATGTATACGGAAAAATGTGACTCAAAGCGGAAATGGGTTTTTATTTTTGTGCTTTTCATGGTGACTTAAAGTGAGAATATCTTGCAAACTATTGGGAAATTATTGGCACATAAGTTTTAAAGATGCGGGGTTTTTCATAAGGAAGAAAATAACTTTTGTTTTAATCTTCTATGATGGTTATTGTGATATTATAATATTGCAGATTTTTTCACGCAACATATCCATTTTCGCATGTGTGAAATATAGGGAAAACATAATAATCGTCACTTCAATAAATACTGATTATCGAAATCTCATAGTAGTTTTTCTTTATAATATTCGAAGTCGTTTAAAGAGAAGAGTATTATCAATTTTACAACAATGTGTCGGAAAAATGAGGATTTACAAATGGAGAGGGAATTATCCCAGTAGCCTCTTGCTGTTAGAAATTTTCTTTCTTCTCTCTTTCTCTAAATCGTCGGTACTGCTTTTTGATGTGTCGAATTGTACACGGCAACGGTGTGACCCTTTTCAAAAGATAAGGCCCACCCTCGACAGCAGGTCTAGTCAAGACAAGGAAAATAGAGAGCAACGTTGCCACGACTATCGCTCCTTATCCCTGAATGGAATAATTGAAAGATGGACAATCGAATTGCTAGACCATTTTCCCAACAAAATCGTTACTGGGTTCTGCATTTCAGTATCAATAGATAGACTCTTATTGTGCAAATTGGAGTCACTCAAATAAGGAACAGAGGATATTTTTCATTTATTCATTAAACTTTTCCCTCAACTCGTCCTATAGGTTATAAAAAAACAATCCAGGGAAAGAATTTGGTTTTTGACTGAATAATTAACCTTAAAAATTGATTCAAATTTTGTCGCTTAAACAGTCAGTCCTCCCGCTGTGATGTCAAAGTACTGTAGTCGCACAGCACTGCTAACGTGCGAGAGAGATTCGTCGAGTGGCCACTATTAGGTTCCGCTGGGAGAGTGAGTGAGAAACAAGGCGACACAATATGCTCTGCCCGCAACGCCAGCGCGTTTCAAAGGATAGAGCTGCAAACGCGATGGAGGCAGAGGAAAATGTTTCTATTAAAAAATGTTTGCCATTGATCGCTGCATAGAATTAATTATTTGACATTTTTCTCCATCTCCCGCAGTTGATGATATATTCCCGGTTTTGTGCGTGGTAATGGGGTAAATTTGTGTACCAATCGGTATTCAACCATCAGTATCACGCTCATCAACTATTGTGGTATCAAGGAAAATACTGAATGGAAATTATTCGCCCATTAGAGACCTTTCAATTTTCTTTTTTGATTTTTTTTTATTTTTATATTATTTTCTGAAATATAGTCCATTTACTGAAAGCGCAAGCACGATGGTTTGGCGCCTGGGCTAAGCGCGTCAAGTGCCGTAATGCCTGCGCTTTCAGTAAATGGGCTATATCTCAGAAAATATGCTGTAACGTCATGGCGAGAGGACTGGATGTTTAAGTGACTCTCTTCGAATAAATTTTTAACGTTAATTATTTAGATCGAAACCAACTTTTTCCCTGGGATCTTTCCTCGTGACCTCTGGGAAGTTACCAAAATTTTTAATTAATTATTTTTGAAACTTCAAAGAAGTGGTATAACGGTTCCCGCACTTATTCCCTAAAGAAAAAAACTTCCGGGAAAAATTTCCCGGAATTATTTGTTTCCGGAAAAATTACTTGGGAAATTTTTTTCCCGGAAAAAATTACTTGGGAATTTTTTGTTTCGGAAAAAATTACTTGGGAAAATTTGTTTCCCGGAATTTAATTCCTTTTTTTTTACTTCCTTGGACAAAATGTCAGAAAAAAAAATAGAACCCTAGCTGGAAATGTATTGAATGGTACGATAGTAAAATTAACGTGGGAAGGGATAGCGACAATCGACTGGAGATTAATTTCCCTCACTTATGACACTGTTTCGTGTAGTGTTTATATTGTGCCGTGGCTAATACCCAAATATGGTCGTACTGGAGAGATTATAGTCCTCAGAGTTACCCCCACTCTACCCAATTCCCACTCACATCCTCGTCTCCCACCTCTGAAAACCAAGATTATAATCTCTCCAGTACGACTGTATATATGTATCCTTGGGAATTTCGTGAGCTCAAAATTATTTCCATTAACACAATTCAAGTGATATTCGTTCACATTAATATTTTTTTGACTATTATAATATTTACAGTTCTCAACAATTATTATTTTCCGCAATAAAAAAAGAAAGAATTACAATCAAATGTGACTGGATAAGTTATTATTTCCCTAAAAAAGTTATTTTTTCCCAAAAAAATTAATACCGGAAAATTATTGATAAAAAAAAATTTGCCAAATAATTTTTTCCGGAAAGATTTTTTTCTCAAGTAGTTTTTTCCGGAAAAAAATTTTTCACAAGTAATTTTGAAAAAAAAGTAGTTTTCCGAGAGATTTTGTCCAAAAGATTTTTTCCAAAGGAAAAAAGTGCGGACACCGGTATAACATCCTTCAAAACGGGAGGAATTCGGAAATTTCGTAACGTTCGATAATTCTAAACAGAAGTTTTACTTAAAAAATGTAATTTGTAATTGAGAAATTCTTCCGAATTAAACTCTTCCTACTAGTGTCAATCAATATTTATGTTTATTTTCCAGTTGAAGATTAGATGTTAGCTCATGAAATATTTGAATTCGGAACAATTAAAAAAAATTTAACAATGCATTTCGTTGCTAATACTTTCGGAGATTGAGAGAAATTGCATAAAGTCAAATTCATAATTTGCCCACAATTTTAACGGAAACTATTTTATTGAATGCATTTTGCTCATATTTTAGGATGGAAAAGCTGCACTCTCGTATATAAGGAATATTGAAAAACTATAAACTACAAGGCATGATTACAGCCAAACAATAACGTCTGAACATTGTTCATGCGAGAAAATTATATTTATCTGAGGAATCATTAAAAAAATATTAACATCCCTGCTTACGTCCTTTCCCTCAGGCAGTCAGCCTGCGACTAACACACATGCGTACCGACCGAAATTAGCAGTTTAGAAAAATTGACCACGCCATCTACTGGTAAAAATTGGAATGTTGACGGGGCCGGACGTCATAAAGCAATTGCAGTAAAAGGCTTATGAGGGTTCGCAGGCAGAACCCTTTGCCAATGATACTTTTTTTTTTATTTCCCCTCAAAATCACCCGTCGACAGCGTCGGCTATCTGGGCTGCTGGAAAAACTTCTATTGATCATATTTATAATATGACTGTCACATGTGATGATGCACAATCGTATATCGTCGGTTGGATTGCACGAGAAATGTCCGATCACATCAAATGTGAGATGTCTCGTCAAACATTAACGACTGATAACACCGAAGAGAAGAGACATGATTTCATTAAACTGATGAGTCAAGGATTTTTAAAATATCGAAGCTACAGTTTATTCGATTTGACCCAGAAAATTGCGTGGGAGATTCTGGACATTGTAGCAGGATGTGAAATGAATTGTGAGCCGATGTGGCAGATTCTGGATAGAGTTGCGCAATTAGAAGATATTCCCTTATTAGGATGCGAAGTGGAAGATCATTCATTTCAACTCACCAAAAGGACTGTTGATTTTTTTGTCACTACTCGAGGGCATTTCCTGGCGAACCATATGAACAAAGCACAAATAGAGAAGAAGAAAATTGCTCAAATGAAGAAATATTCTAAACTGTGAAATTTTATATTGCTTTTCGATTTTTAATTATATATGTCATTGTCATTACTATTAAATTCAGTTCATAATGTTTTATACTAATTATGAGAAAAATATATTTATTTGTTATATTTGAAATCGTTGTAAAACCGCGTGTTCCATGTTTGCATTTTTAATATGAAGAAAATTGTGTATTCAGAAGCTATCTCCACAAAGATAAATATTTTAGTCCAAAGGATATCAAGCATATAAGCATAGAAATTTTTATTTCTCCGAATTATTTGTTCTCGAGAATAATGAGTGTTTGTATCCTTTGACTAATTTTTCGGTATTATGTTCGTCATGTAATGGAATCTGTAATTCCTCAGTTACCCTTGGGGCAGACAGATTTAGCACTCAGCGCTCGCGGTGCGCCTGAATTTGTCTCTAATGAAAACGACAGATTTTCTGGCCACGCTCAAAGCCCCCGTCGTCGCTCGTGGTCTCTAGTCTCCATAATAGAAAGCGACACGGGTCACTAATCGAACATGGCGGATTTCATGGACATAATCGATTATTTTGCATTTGATTTCGATTAATCGAATAGAACTGGGCATCATCACATCAGCTGATTAGTACAAGGTTGCGGAGAAATACCGCAAGATGGCAGGGTAAAAGATGATACTGTGGCGGCTCAGCCTTCATCAGTTCCCGCTGTTACCGACGGAAACTGCCACCAGCGCCAACGGCGCAAGCAATCATTCACTCCTAGACTGGAGTAACTGAGTTACCCAATCTTAATTATTCTATTCTACGTCCTTCTCGGTTTAACCACCATAGCTGTGGCATTATCATCCTTTGTACTCTGAATATTCAAAATAATTATCCCTAAGTGTTTGACTGAATAAATATAGTTTGTTTCATAACTAAACAGTCTTCTAAATTTATGTGAGACCTATCAAATCTCCATAATTGGTGACTCCGACGTGATCTAAACAGATTACGTATGTGCACGCGATTAACCCCAAACCAGCACGTGCCTTCATTCAGACGCCGAGTTCCAACATGCCTCTTCCACGCTCGCCAACACGCAACGGCGCAGAAAATACGCAACCAAGTCAGCCACAACCTCCACTGGGACAACAGACCTCCACTTACCCGAATTTTGACGATCTCCTTGGTTCATTCGCAAACTCTGCCAGTGGACACATAGCCAATATCAATCAACTCCCATTTGGGGTGAACCTCGTCAGTCAGCAGGCCTTCGATGACCTCCAAGTTATGGCCCTGTCGAGTTTCAAGTTCACGCCATTCATCAGTGAGGATCCTGGCGCCTGGTTCACCCAGGTTGAGACCCAATTCCGGAAGAGGCGTATCACAAGCGACAACAGCAAATATGATGCTGTCCTCGAGGCACTTCAGGCACAGCATCTCAAAGAAATTACCGACATCATCAAAGCACCTCCAGCTCAAGATAAGTATCCATACTTGACAGAGCAAATAACAAAACGTTTCTCCGAGTCAATTGATCGATCCTGAGGAAGATGAGGAACCTAGCTGATGGAAAGGTTTCCGACGAGCTCCTCCGCAGCAGGTGATTAGCCCTGTTGCCTAAAATTGCGAGCAAAATCCTCAAAGCTGTCCAGGCCCATTGCACACTCGATCAACTGGCTGAAGCGGCTGACGCGGTCATGGAGAACCACACTGGTGCCCCAGTCATGGCAACTTCCTACCAGTCTGGCGCATTCAATGCCGAGACCCCTGCTACCAACTTCCAGAGCACGGTAGCAGCTGCAGACTTCTACAACCACAACAGGCCCAACAGTCTCATCGAGCAGAGGCTTGGTGCTGTCGAGAAAGCCGTTGAGACCCTGTGCCACGCTTTTCAGCAGCTGTCATCCAAGCTGGGACAGGTGTCTTCGAGAAAATCTCGCTCCCATTCTCGTACACGCTCCAGCACGCCTGCACCATGAACTAAAGCGGTTGGTGTTTCTTCCATTAAAAATTTAAGGAGAGGGCCTAGAATTGCCGACCCCCTTGTTCGTTCTCCACTGCAGTTACCAACCAGCAACAGTTAAACTAGAGACGCTGCCGTATGTTCAGGCGGCATGCGGCAGCTCAGACTCAAATACTAATGCCGCCATCAAAGAACTACGCCTTTTCGTCTCTGATAAATCCAAATGCCAAAGATTTCTCGTCGACTCGGGATCTGTGATATCTATAGTCCCTCGTTCCTGGGGTCGTCACACCGCTTCACCATTAGATCTCCAGCTGTTCGCTGTCAACAATACAGTCATCGACACGTACGGCCAGCAGCTGCTCTCTCTAAACATCGGACTTCACCGCGACTACAGGTGAAATTTCACCGTCGCCAACGTCAAAATTCCTATCATCGGCGCAGACCGGCTTGCTCATTACGGTCTGCTCATAGATCTGAAAAACAAATGTCTCATCGATCCTGCAATAGATCTCACAACGCGTCGAGAGATTCTCGAGACCAGCATCTTCAGCGTCTCCACCGTCACCATGGACAGCTCAGCTCTCTCTCCAGGTATTCATCAGTTGCTTCTCAAGTATGTGGAGGTCACGAAGCCTCCTGCAGCTCCCAGAACCCAGATCGACAGCCCAGTAGCTCATCACATTATCACCAGCGGACCGCCAGTCGCCGAACGCCCGAGACGACTGGCTGGTGACAAACTACAAGCAGCACGTGATGACGTCCAAGCTCTACTGCACAATGGAGTCATAAGACCCTCGAACAGTCAGTGGGCTAGCCCTATTCACATGATGCCCAAGAAGCAAGGAGACTAGAGATCAACAGGAGACTATCGTGGTCTTAATAAACACACAGTTCCAGATCGCTATCCATTGCCAATCATCGAAGACGTCCTGCAGCGCTGCCACGGCCGCGAGGTTTTCACAACCCTCGACCGCGTGCGCGCCTACCATCAGATCCCCATGGCTCAAGAGGACATCGCCAAGACGGTTCTTTGAGTTCCTTGGCATGCCTCCAGGACTGCGCAACGCTGCGCAAACATTCCAGCGTCGCATGGACAACCTCCTGCAAGACATTGACTAGATCTCATAGTGTTCTCCAGGAACCCTGAAGAGCGCTTACAACACCTCGAGATCATCTTCAATATCCTCGAAGACAAGCATTGACTCAAGTAAGTGCCAATTTAGCCAAGAGGAAGTTATCTACTTGGGTTACAAGATTAACAAACACGGTTTTTCCCCACCTGAGAGCAAAGTCCAAGCCATCGTCGAGTTTCCGAAACCTGAAACCGTTCCTGAGCTTCGCAGGTTCCTCGGAATGCTCAATTATTATCGACGATGCCTCCCACACGCAGCACAAGACCAATCCGTACTCAACGATTTCACCAAAGACTCCAAGAAAAATGACAAAAAGAAAATTACTTGGACCCCCGAAGCGGACGCAGCTTTCGACCAGTGTAAAGAAAAGATCGCCAATGCAGCTAGAGTCAATTTTCTCTCTACAACAGCACCTCTTGCCCTCTCCACTGACCCCTCAGACTCTGCCATTGAAGTAGCTCTGGAACAGTTGGAGGACAACGTCTGGAAGCCACTCGGTTCTCTCGCAAACTGAGTCCAACAGAATCACGATACAGCACCTATGATCGAGAGCTCCTGGCAATTTTCGCAGCCATCAAATTCTTCAGACACATCCTGGAAAGTCGTCCCTTCGTCATCAAGACTGATCATCGTCCTCTGGTTTATGCTATAAGGATATTTTCCCGGGTTCACCCAGGAAAAATCCAAACTACTTTTTAGCCGTTTTTATCGCTTGTTTGTTGGGCGCCAGTCGAACCTTCACGGGAGGTTCGACAAAAACCCGCCCCTGAGGCTAACTCGTCTACCCAGGGGACTTCTCGGCTGGACAATGGGTTGCCCAGCTAATATCAGCGGGATACGGCAGAGTGGGCGAGGTCCACCAGGAGTATAACCACCACTTCCCGACGGCCTTTGCAAGCCGTGGATTATGCCTTGTGGCATAAGTCCCCTACTGAATTGAATACATCTTTCCTCCGGAGGGTCTTTCGACTCCTCCGGCATGCTTCCTCTTCCCGAGTATTTCTACTTGGGAGTTTCTGAATTGTCTGCGAATCAGCCGGGACTCCTCAGAGCCTGGGACGTTGAGAGGCTGATCTGACCAGGGTGGAACTACGTTACCCATGCTACGACCACCCACACTCTCAACCACCAGTTATCGCTTTGGTCATCGCGTCACTGCCTCCGGGTAGTACTAAACCGTCGGCGTATGATCGGGCCGACAGGAGCATTTCTCGACTCCAGGCCCACGGGCCCATACGCCTCGAATCGTTCCGCCGAGACTAGATGACGCCGGACATTACAAAGTCGTCACTTCGCGTTCCGAAATGACTCAGATTTACGCGCGGAGGATGCAGGGGCATCCCCCTATATTCGCCGCCAAAGTTATTCACCAGGCTACGTGGAGTAAAAAAAGGTTTTTCCAACCTCTCCGTTCAAGCGCTCCCGTGCGACACTCTCGGAATCTCATTAGGGCCTTGACTCCTAGTCTGGATATCTCGGCGACGATAGATCATTCCGTTACCCTATCCCCACCAATCAACCCGACGGGATCACGGAGGTACCAGTTCTTTCACCTGGCCGTTGGTCCCTTGTCTACCCCGACATAGCTTTCAGAATCGCCCAGTTGGACAGCCTGTACGTCGGCCCCTTTTCCCCTAGCACATGCTGGGCGAATTCTAAAATAGCGAGAGTAACAGCGCCCTCCGGACCTCCAGGGGTCGCAGTTTCACCCATAATCGCTATGTCTTTGGTCTTTCATTGGTCTGTGGTTCTTCTCATCTAGTCGCGGCTGTTTCAGCCGCCTCTAGATGTCACTTCCTGTCTCTCTTATAATAAGTTTAACAGTTCTCTTTCCTATTTAAGAGGATTTCAAACCGTAAGGAGAAGATCTCGTCACAATGCTTTCTCGCAACGCCCTGAGAAAGCATCCCCACGGCACCTAAACCAGTTGGACTACATCTCACAGTTCACAACGGAGATCATCTACGTTAAAGGGACCGATAACGTCATCGCGAATGCTCTCTCACGCATCAACGCCATCGACATGCCCAAGGTATTGAGTTCTGAGACCATTCAGCTGGCTCGGGAAATCGACGACGAGCTGCAGAGCTTACTCAACTCGGAGACTTCTTCATGCAAACTCCAACGATTAGTCATTGAGGATTACCCAATCTACTGTGACACGTCCAGAGGTTTCATACGCCCGTACATCTCCAACGACCTACGAAGAAGATCTTTCGACGTCGTCCACTCTCTCGCACATCCCAGCACTCGAGTAACCACACGCCAGCTGAAAGAAAAATTCATTTGGCCAGGCATCAGACGTGATGCAGCACGCTGGTGTCGAAAGTGCGTTCCCTGCCAGAGATGCAAAATACAACGACACAATCGCATCGAACCTGCCAACATCAACGTTCCTGATAACCGATTCGAGCATGTCCACCTGGACATCATTGAGCTTCCTACAGTCAAAGGTCTTCGATACTGTCTCACCATGATCGACAGATTCACCAGATGGCCCGTTACTATTCCATTAGCGAACATCGAGGCCGAGACGATCGCCACCGCATTCTGAACCCCCTAGATTGCTCAATTTGGCACTCCGTTGCATATCACGACAGAACAAGGCTCACAATTCGAGTCTAGGTTTTTCACAGCGCTCGCGAAGATGGTTGGAGCTCAAAAAATCCACACCACCCCGTACCACCCACAATCCAATGGGATGGTGGAAGGTTGGCACCGCACAGTGAAAGCCGCTCTCATGTGCAACTCTCCAACACCATGGCCAGAGCTTTTGCCATCAGTCATGCTCGGACTTCGGACAGCCTTCAAGGAGGACCTGAGAGTCTCTCCAGCGCAGCTTCTCTACGGAACCGAGCTCCGAATCCCTAGTGAGTTCTTCGTCTATGACAGCCTCCAAGCAGATCCGAATTTCTTCCTCGAGAAATTCAGGGACCACATGAGACGAGTCAGACCCACCACGACTGCCCAACACACCAAAGCCAGATTCTTCATCCTCAAGGACCTATACAAGTGCAGCCACGTCTTTCTACGCGTTGACGCGGTTGAAAGACCCCTCGACCGTCCATACGCCGGTCCCCACGAAGTAATCAACAGAGTTGACGACAGAGTTTTCATCGTCAAAATCAACAAAATCGACAAAGCAATCTCTGTTGATAGACTCAAGCCTGCCTTCATCGCAAAGACTGACTCAGAACAGACTCCTGAGCGTGAACAGCAGCAGCAAACTCCTCAGCCTAGTCCAGCGATCGCCGCTCCTGAAGAACATCGTTCTACAAGCATGGATCCACCCCTGAGGACTTACGCTAAAGCTGTAAAATCATCCAAAAAAGTTTCATTCCCTTCTTTTCACAGTCAGGTTACTGGGGGGGAGTAGATATGGCGGCTCAGCCTTCATCAGTTCCCGCTGTTACCGACGGAGCCTACCACCAGCGCCAACGGCGCAAGCAATCACTCGTTCCTAGATTGGAGTAACTGAGTTACCCAATTATTCTATTCTACGTCCTTCTCGATTTAACCACCACAGCTGTCGCATTATGATCGTTTGTACATTGAATATTCTAAATAATTATTCCTAAGTGTTTGACTGAATAAATATAGTTCGTTTCATAACTAAACAGTCTTCTAAATTTATGTGAGACCTACCAAATCTCCATAATACCTCAATGTTTCAAGAAAATGCGCGGGAATTTAAAAGCGGACTTCTAGCCCCAAATAAGAAACAAACACCGTGGAAGCATAAAATAGATCAGAGCATGTTTCCTACACATGTATTTGTTTATAATAAGTTAAATCAGAAGTTATTTGTCAGTGATAAGTGCTAAGAACTGACAAACTAATTGGAGTGATTGATAATTAGATTAACTTGAATGCCAACGGTATGGAATCAATAAAAATAATCTCCTGTTTTCCCAAGTCATTTTTTTGTTTTTCGAGGTTATGTTTAATGAAACCAAGACTTAGGTATATCCCAAAATCAACGAATATTAAATTTTATCCGTAAAATGAAAACGTCGAAATACTTTTTATTTACAGATTTTCAATGGTCCAATTTCTTCATCGAATTGGCTAAGAAAAGCTCGAAAACAAGGCATGGATAATC
The DNA here is from genome assembly GCF_001412515.2 of Diachasma alloeum. Taxonomy (NCBI): domain Eukaryota; kingdom Metazoa; phylum Arthropoda; class Insecta; order Hymenoptera; family Braconidae; genus Diachasma; species Diachasma alloeum. The sequence continues at coordinate 283,688 of NW_021680700.1, forward strand.
AGCGGCTTTCGAACGAGATTCTTCAAATAATTGCTTTTTTTTCGACATACTTAGGAATGAAGAATGGAAATGGCTCAAACTTTCAGAATATTTTCAGGCATCCAATTATAATAAATTTTGGTGAAATTCTGAAAGGGGCAAAATTTGTTACAATTCAGAAACGACTATTTGTAGAGTGAAAAATATATTATTACTGAATTAGTTAAATAAACAGCCAGTGTGACAGAAGCCATTTGACAGATTACATATGACTGCTACTCTCTACGTATATTTCCCTTATTTTCATTTCTACCAAATTTCATTAGTAGTAGGCTTCCAAATGGATCCCAATGTATGTTTTCAAAAAATGGAGGCATACGGATTCCCATTTTTTGAAAATATTAAGGCCAATCGCACCCATTTTCCCCTATTTCTATAAAATAAATTTGCAATTTCATGCAACAATATTCATGCTATATGACTTCCTCAATAATCCTGCTGTGAAAATGGACGTTGAAATATAAATGCATTATTTTTCTTTTTCAAAAATTTTGAGGGAATTATTTCATCTCAAGAACTATCAAATACATAGACCTCAAATTTGACATAGGAATGTTCCTTGATAATTCTAACTAGAAACCAAAATTTCAAAATGTTTTCCTGACTTTTACCCATGTCATAGTGCGCAAAAGTGAACTCTGAGCAAAAAATACAAAAACGACGATATCTAGAAAAATTTCAATGGGATCATACCCATATTTTATTGGATCTAGATAAATGGCATGAAAACGCACATTTTGAAAGAAAAAAAAATGAAATCGGACAAATAGTTTTTGAAATATTGACCAAAAGATTTCGTTCATCTAGCATCCCAAACTTTTTTACCTTGAAACCTAAAATCATACTAAGTTTCAAGTTTCTATCTCAATTATTTTTCAAGTTTTCGTGCGAACAAGCAATTTCAAGGAAAAAACGAAAAAACGAGAATAAAACTACATTGCTCAGGGTGTAATAGCCTTTTTTCAATCCAATTAAATAGGTATCATCGTGACGAGTATTTTGAAAAAAGAATCCAATCGATCCATCGACTTTTGAAGAGCATTTTTAGCCTGAAATAAGGAACGAGCAAATAACACACATTATTTTCAAATTTCACTGAAAATACAATAGAAATCAATACTTTTTAATAGCATGAAGATAAAAACTCTCAAGTTACACGAATTTTCAACCGCACAATATTTACATTAAAAAATTGTATTAAGAATAAAAGGCTGTAACTCAACATTCCGTGACAGCAAAGAACAAGAATTAGAATGTTTATGTAATTACTTATATGAATTTTCAATTCACAAAAAAGGAAGGAGCAGAAGTCAAATTGTAATTTTAAGTTCGAATTTTTAATTTGAAAAATAGTCTAAGGAATTCCAAGCACGGAACGATGATATGAACAACAGATTAATTGAATTGCCGAGCGAACGGATTAAAAAATTTCATAGCATCGTTGGGGTGCGCTTTAACCAAAGTTTCACCAAACATTGAGTTCAAGCAATTTACTCTCTGAATTATGTTTGAGAGGAAGTTGAGAAATGAGTCACAATGAGTAAAAAAATTGAATTGCTAATAAATTGGGATGTATTATTTTCGTTAGTAGTATTGCTTTTTGCAATGAGAATGTTTATGAACATTGAACATCACTGCCGCAATTGCGTGATAAAAATGAAAAGACAACCTTTCAGTTTGCCTGAGGTAATAATACAAAATCTAAACTATTGAATCTAGAAATATGAAAATTTTAGGGTAGGTTCTATTCCTGATGTGAGCATTCATTGAGAGAATATTTTGGAAAATGAAGGGATGTGTTTCTTCATGAAATCCAGCTCTAGGAACTTCAAGAAAGTTTGCAGATTCCTTGCAAAATCAGAGAACCGTCGGTCTTTTCCGAACATAAAATAATTTAGGAGTTTTTCAAATTCAAAATATAAGGATTTCTGAAGAAACTTCAGAAAATCCAGAGGTTTTTCGGGAAGTAGCGAAAATTTTAGGTATTTCTCTAATATTTGTGAATTTTTGAAAAAAATAATGGGAGAACAATCTATATAAAAAAAGCCGGAATTTTCATAACAAAATTGATGAGAAGGAGGAACGTGACCCCGAACACTGCACTTTGATTGAAATGAAAAAGCAAGAAATTACTTGAGAAATAGCTCGAATTTTTTCAAAGATTTCAGCACAAATTTTCAAGATTCTTTAAAAAAAATCACAAAAATTTGGAGGTTTTAGGAAAAATTAAAAAAAAAAAAACAGTGAAAAAGATGACAAAATGAGTGAAAAAGTAGAAATTGTGAAAAAGATCATGAAATGAGGCCAAGATAATCCAAATTAATGAATAATCATCAGACTTAGTCATATAATTTTTCAAAAAGAAAAGTAATTGCATGCTTTCGTAAAGTAGTAAAGGAGAATGAACGGGGAGACGAAGATTATAAAATTCTGGAATGCGAACACTTTGATAATTATTGTTTTGCACTCTAAATAGAATTTCACGGAAATTCAGAATCACTCACGTATTGAAATATTGAAATCGAACAGGTGATGAACCGAAACGCATTCTTTCCATTGATTTCAATACTCAGTACAATAAAATCCTAATGAATCATTAAATTTGGCAAGAAATAAATGAAAGAAAACACGAAAGGGCATCAACGTCGCAGCCGCTTGCGGCCGCGGCGGCGCTAGTTAAAAAAAAACAATCTGAAAACCATTCAATGCATGGACCAGATACAAATAAATTTGATTAGCTACAAAAATAATTTTTAACCGGAGATACTCCCTAATATTGCCTGAATTTTGAATCCGAATGGGAAAAATTTTTTTGTTCAGCGATTGGTTTTCTGCAGGAAAACAACAGAAACCCCTCCGCTTCACCTCATACATTTCCTCCTCGCCCGATTATCCTTAAGTATAGAAAAATCTGAATGCAACATAGTGAAAATGATAATCGACTGTTTCACATTGAACAAATAGTAACAATCTTTATATTGAAACTTTATGATATGATTAAACAAAAAAGCTTTGATTCAATATTCCATAACTGCAAATAATAAAAATGATGATAATTATGTAATATTATCTGAATCATTAAAGTAAATTTCAGACTCTCAAAATAGGATAGAGCAGAAGTCAAACAATCATTTAAAATTTTAATTTTTAATTTGGTGCTGAACACAGATGATGATATTCTAAGCGTGGAATTATATTGATGATATGAACAACGGGTTAATTGAATTAACGAGTGAACTAATTATAAAAATTTATATGAGTATTCACCAGACATCTGTGGATTAAAAGTGGATTATAATTATGATCGAACTTTTATTCAGTGAGCATAGCAATTAGCACATGAGCAAGTCATTTATTGCAATATGAAAAATTAACAAAATTTAGAGCTAATAAATTGGGACATATTATTTCCATCAGTTGCGTTGCTTTTTGCAATTAGAATGACTATGAACAATGAATTGAAAAAAGTAATATTGAATCAGAGATTATAAGGGAGATTGCTAGCGCCTATGGAAACGCTTCAGCCGCAAAATTTCGTAGCGGTGGCGCAGAACTAATTTTGAGTACGTACCTGTAAGTAAAACAGGGAGCGTGTGAGAGCGTCGATAACGGCGCAGAGTGGGGGGGAACGCGTATGGGGGAATCGGAGGGCGGAGCGAGCGGTGATGTTCGCTGTCGAGTAAGTGAGGGAAACCTACCGCAGTTCGAAACGCCGACGGGCGGCGGAATCCTGCCCTTAATATAACAATCAATTTCTCCTTCCCTAATGAGGACGAAGGGATGAAACGGTTGCCAATCGATTGAAAATTGAATCCTCAACTGATTGCGATCTGTTTTATCCCTTCATCTGAATTAGAGGGGGAGAAACGAATATTTATGGATCGAGTGAGTCCCCAAACGGCTCTCGCCATTGAAAAATCCATTTCTCCTCCCCCAGCAGAGATTAAGGGATGAAACTGGTGACAATCGATTGAGAATTGGATCCTCAACCGATTG
>NW_021680700.1:288852-290636 GCF_001412515.2 Diachasma alloeum
GGGGGAGGAGAAATGGATTTTTCAATGGCGAGAGCCGTTTGGGGACTCACTCGATCCATAAATATTCGTTTCTCCCCCTCTAATTCAGATGAAGGGATAAAACAGATCGCAATCAGTTGAGGATTCAATTTTCAATCGATTGGCAACCGTTTCATCCCTTCGTCCTCATTAGGGAAGGAGAAATTGATTGTTATATTAAGGGCAGGATTCCGCCGCCCATCGGCGTTTCGAACTGCGGTAGGTTTCCCTCACCTACTCGACAGCGAACATCACCGCTCGCTCCGCCCTCCGATTCCCCCATACGCGTTTCCCCCCACTCTGCGTCGTTATCGACGCTCTCACACGCTCCCTGTTTTACTTACAGGTACGTACTCGCTACGAAATTTTGTGGTTGAAGCGTTTCCATAGGCGCTAGCAATCTCCCTTATAATCTCTGATTGAATCTGACAGGAAAAAGGACATAACGAAAGGGGCATCAACACCCCGGTCGGGGTGGCGCTAGTACCTATAATTCAGCGGTACGACCACATGGGAGGGATAGCGCCACGGTCAATCGTCGGTAAAAATGTGTTGGGGAGGTGAGGCCTTGGGAGTGGCTGTCCGACTACTCAATCCATGTTTTTCAGATATAATTAATCAATTTCTGCAGAAAAGCATCTGAAAACTCATAAAGGTTAATCTGATAGGCCCAAATTTACGAGGCAAACCACGGGGGTCAAGTGGGCTCAATGAATATATGGGCAATTCTACCAAATATCGTACGTAAATGGGGCCTCAAAATTTTCGACAATTTTTTTTTGCTTTTTTCCACTACTGATTTATTGAAAAAAAGATTTGTCGACTAGGAGAAGTCCTGCCTTACAATTGGAGAGGCTCTGCAAGCTTCAACGAGTTTACCTCAAAATTGTTCGATCAAATTACACGTGTGGAAATCTCCTATTCAAAACTATGGTTTGAATCGGAAATTTGCTAAATGTTTAAAAAAAAATATTGCTAATTTTTACCGATGATCGACCGCGGCGCCATCCCACCCATGGGGTCGTACTAGCAGAGATTATAGGGGAGATGAGCAGGGCCAATGTAAAGTGTTGAACAGCAAAATTCGTAGCGGTGGCGCATCGACTACGATGGAGCGTACGGAACTATTGGTATGATAGGGCCCGAGCATAAATTTGTCGATAACCGGAAAAGGGTTCTCAATACGGTAGCTCCTCGGATTTTGTAATAATTGTCAGAAAGATAAAATCGAACATATTATAATCAATAGTATAATGATGCAGACTCTAATGATCTAAAAGTCGTTTCCTTTTTCTCGACATATTTATTATTGACACGTAGGTCAAAAAATTCATAGAAAATCCCAGCGCTGTCGCTGGAAAACTCTATAGTTTTCCAGTGATTCTATTGAATAATTGTGCAGATTTTGTTTTTTCTTACTATAGTAATGTTCGATTATGTATATTTATTCCCCTCCTGAGTGAGAAAGGAATATGTATCGCGCTCGCTCCTACTCATTGTCGTCTCCGTCGCGTTGGCACGTGCCCGTCCTCCGCCAAACTTAACGAGTGCGAGTGAGAAAGAAAATGGAGGAGGAGAGAGAAAACATTCCAACTCGTTTCAACGTTTGGAACGTTTTCGTTGTTCTTCAGCGATCTACACATAATGGGATTAATTCAATAATAATAGATTAATGTATAAGATTTTTCGCAGATTATTGCGAGATTTAGATGAATGGTTTGCCTCCTTCAGTGACCATAAAAAATTGTCTCCAATCGACAATATCT
>NW_021680700.1:290957-291396 GCF_001412515.2 Diachasma alloeum
CGAACAAGTTCTTCCCATTCAAAAATTAGTTTCTCGCCTCCCTAATTGAGATGAAGGAATGAAACCAAAGCCTACAGATTGAGAATTGCATTTTTAATAAATGACATCTCTTAATCTCAGTTAGGAACGGAGGAATGAATTTTCAAAAGCGCGGAGAAACCCCGAACGGCTTTCCGACGTCGAGTGAGCTCGGAGGGACTCCCCCGATTGGAAAATTCATTTCTCCCACCCTAATTGAGAAGAAGGATTGAAGCCGATGCCGATCGATCGAGAATTAAATTCTCAATAAATGACAACGGTTTCATTCCTTAATCTCAAGTAGGAACGAAGGAATGACCTTTCGAACGCGCGGAGAAATCCCGAATGGCTCTTTGGCGTCGAGTGAGTCCGGAGGGGCTCCCTTGATTGGAAGATTCATTTCTCCCCACCCCCCCCCCCC
>NW_021680700.1:291649-292056 GCF_001412515.2 Diachasma alloeum
AATAATATTCTCAATAAATGACAGTGGTTTCATTTCTTAATCTCTATTAGGAGAGGAGGAATGAATTTTCAAAGCGCGCAGTAACTCCGAACAAGTACTTCTCATGCAAAAAGTAATTTCTCCCCTCCCTAATTGAGATGAAGTAATGAAACCAAAGCTTACCGATTGAGAATTATATTTTTAATAAATGACATCGGTTTCATCTCTTAATCTCAGTTAGGAGCGGAGGAATGAATTTTCAAAAGCGCGGAGAAACCCCGAACGGCTCTCCGGCGTCGAGTGAGTCCGGAGTAGTCCAATGAACGAAGGTCTAACATANAAAAAATGGCAGTTCGACGGAGAATTAAATTCCCCATCGATTAACCCTCTTTCACCCCTTAATCTCTGTAACAAAAAAATATAAACTG
>NW_021680701.1:0-1037 GCF_001412515.2 Diachasma alloeum
CTCAATAAGTGACACAAATTTTATCCCTTAGGGCCAGTTAGGGAGGGAGGAGTGAATTTTTAAATTGCGAAGACATGGAAAAAAAATTTCAATTCATAAATTCATTCCTCCCACCCTAATTGCGACTAAGGGATGAAATTAGTGCCAACGTGTTGAGCATTTAATACTCAATACGTGACACAAATTTCATCCCTTAGCACCTGTTAGGGTGGAAGCAGTGAATTTTTGAAAAAAAAATGTTTTTTTTCAATTCAAAAATTCATTCCTCCGACCCTATTTGCNTTTGAAAGAGCGAAGAGATTGAAAAAAAAATTTTTTTCAACGTGCGGAGATCGAAAAAAAAATTTTGTTTTCAATTCAAAAATTCATTCCTCCGACCCTAACTGCGACTAAGGGATGAAATTTGTGCCAACTTGTTGAGCATTTAATACTCAATACGTGACACAAATTTCATCCCTTAGCACCTGTTAGGGTGGAAGCAGTGAATTTTTGAAAAAAAAATGTTTTTTTTCAATTCAAAAATTCATTCCTCCGACCCTATTTGCGACACAAATTTCATCCCTTAGCACCTGTTAGGGAGGGAGGAGTTAATTTTTGAAAGAGCGAAGGGATGGAAAAAAATTTTTTTTTTTAATTCAAAAATTCATTCTTCCCACCCTAATTGCGACTAAAGGATGAAATTTATGCCACCGTGTTGAGCATTTAATACTCAATGAGTGACACAAATTTCATACCTTAGCACCTGTTAGGGAGGGAGGAGTGAATTTTAGAAAGCGCGTGGTCGCCCTCTGAAAATGAAAGGAGTGGAATTATTGGACAATCAAGGATTTCCGTCATTGGATTTTTTGGGGCCCTGAAAAGGGCCGATGGGCTTATGGATTTGGCCCTGAAAGGGGTCGATGGGCTTAAGGATTTGGCCCTGAAAAGGGCCAATGGGTTCGTGGATGGAGATGGGATGCTCAGCACAGGTTTTCAAAAAGGCCACCGTCATTTTCTAAGCATAGTTCTGCACGACGAACTATAGCTTGGCGAGCATT
>NW_021680701.1:1116-2858 GCF_001412515.2 Diachasma alloeum
ATCTGTGGGAGAAATAGTAATTTGATTTTAAACAGCGCACGATTATTGGAAGATTAGAGATACTCGTCACTTACCGAGGAGGCCAACGAACTGGTCCAGCTCTCCCGATCCATCTCTCTGGAAACCATTGGTTCAGCATTCCGGTGACTGCTCTGGTGTGATGAGCAGGAGCACCATCTTGCTGAAACCACACACCTCTGTTTCCTGGGCCATTTCCGAGCCAATTCCGGTAAGGTTTCCTCCAGAAACATCAGATAGTTCTCCTCCTGAACAAAAAATCTGGAATGATGATCTTTCAATTGAAAGAAAAAAATTTTAATTATCTTTGTCATGATAAATAATGGATACTTACATTGAGTGGATCAGGAGCTAATCGAATGTGCACCTCATCATTCAAAATTGCACCCCACACATTCAGCCACTGGTGCTGGAAATAATGAGTCCTGGCAAGGTGGGGATTCTCTAATGCCCAATGGTGATAATTGTGCATGTTGAAAATTCCCTGCCTTGTGAAACAGGACTCATCTGTCCAACACACATTGAACAGAAAATGAGGATCGCGTCGATGATTGTCGAGGATAAATCGACAATACTCGATGCGTGCCTCAAGATCTCCCGGCATCAGCTCCTGTGTAGGGCACAAATGGTAAGGGTGGAAGCCTTCTTCCTTGATGATGCGGAACACCTTGGTACTATTCGTATTAAGGTGTCCAGCAATCCTCCTTACACTTGTTGTGGGGTCGTGCTCGATTTCGTTAAAGACTGCCTCTTCCAGGTCATCTCGACCACTTCCGATAGGACGTCCTTCGCCACGGCAAGGAAGGAGACAACCAGTTTCTGCCATCCGCTCGTGAAGGAGAGGAAACACCCGATGATCGGGTGCTCGACGATCAGTGTATCTCTCCCTGTACCTCTCCGCTGCTCGTCTGGCAACTCCACCACACTCACCATACACAAAATGCATATCGCGATATTCTCGAGCAGTGAACGCCATTGGCACGATAAAAACTACGAACGGAATCACGAGGCAAAATGATCGGAATGGAAATTGGGCTTCCCTCAAAAACAATACACGATCGTCAGTTAATGTTTTCACGAACGGCGGAGCGGGAGAAAAAGATATCAAACAATTGACGACGCCCTGTATGTGAGCAAAAGAGGGTGTGGGTAAAAGAAAGAGGATAAAATTTGAAAAAAACACCAATCATCTCTGCAAAAGGCTTATTTATTTTCTTTCTTTACAGGTAATCGATTTGACAGGAAATTATTGAATATTAAATGCCCTGGAGGGCGACAACGTGTTTTCAAAAAGTTACTCCTCCGTTNACTCATCTGTCCAACACACATTGAAAAGCAAATGAGGATCGCGTCGATGATTGTCGAGGATAAATCGACAATACTCGATGCGTGCCTCAAGATCTCCCGGCATCAGCTCCTGTGTAGGGCACAAATGGTAAGGGTGGAAGCCTTCTTCCTTGATGATGCGGAACACCTTGGTACTATTCGCATACGCATTTAGCAATCCTCCTTACACTTGTCGTGGGGTCGTCCTCGATTTCGTTGAGGACTGCCTCTTCCAGGTCATCTCGACCACTTCCGATAGGACGTCCTTCGCCACGGCAAGGAAGGAGACAACCAGTTTCTGCCATCCGCTCGTGAAGGAGAGGAAACACCCGATGATCGGGTGCTCGACGATCAGTGTATCTCTCCCTGTACCTCTCCGCTGCTCGTCTGGCAACTCC
>NW_021680701.1:2895-3570 GCF_001412515.2 Diachasma alloeum
TGAGCAAAAGAGGGTGTGGGTAAAAGAAAGAGGATAAAATTTGAAAAAAACACCAATCATCTCTGCAAAAGGCTTATTTATTTTCTTTCTTTACAGGTAATCGATTTGACAGGAAATTATTGAATATTAAATGCCCTGGAGGGCGACAACGTGTTTTCAAAAAGTTACTCCTCCGTTCCCAAAAGGCGCAAAGGGATGAAACTCGTGTCATTGAATTGAGCATTTAATACCCAATAAGTCACACAAGTTTCATTCCTTAGCTATAATTAGGGGGGGTGCGATGAATTTTCAAACGAGACGCGCTTTCCCCGCGCCACTCGTCACCGGAGTTCACTGGAGGGCGACCACGCGCTTTCAAAAATTGACTCCTCCCTCCCTAACAGGTGCTAAGGGATGAAATTTGTGTCACGTATTGAGTATTAAATGCTCAACACGTTGGCACAAATTTCATCCCTTAGTCGCAGTTAGGGTCGGAGGAATGAATTTTTGAATTGAAAATAAAAATATTTTTTCAATCTCCGCACTTTGGAGAATTCATTTGAAAAAACATTTTTTTGTCAATCTCTTTGCTCTTTCAAAAATTCACTCCTCCCCCCCTAACAGGCGCTAAGGGATGAAATTTGTGTCACTCATTGTGTATTAAATGCTCGAATGTTGGCACAAATTTCATCCCTC